>NC_081524.1:22702962-22880462 GCF_030273125.1 Centropristis striata | reverse complement strand
TTACTTGTTTAGAGGTTCTTATGAAGGCAGAAATGAAAGGAGTAATCGATTAATTGAGATATTACTTCCATTATTATTTGGAGAAAAGTATAGGAAACAACAAGGCTTATGGGAAACAACTGTGCTGTTAAAACTCAAACCAATTCCTTATTTTTCTCCCATATGCAAGGCATTACAAAGCAATTTCAAAATAAAATAATATACAATATATAAAGATACTATCTGTTAAAATCCAATTGATGCAGTAAAAATGTACAACCTTGGCTTCCCCCTGTGGGTTTATAAAAGTGACGCTGTGGTAAACAGCAATGTGTGCTGCGACCCATGGACACCCTGGGACACTGAGATTAATTGGACTGGAAGCAACTCAGAGTGTAGACAAAACAATCACCACTCAAGCTTTTCTAAAATATCACATGGCCTCCCTCCAGTTTTTATTAAATTGTAGATGTTCAAATGTTTTGACAGCAGTTTTAGGACCTCTCTCTTCTTAAAAGTTGAGCCTGACAGTTCATTCTTGACGTCAGCAACAACAGTTGACAAAACAATCTGCACTCAAGGTGGAAAATAATGAGAAAAGAAATTGCTGAGAGTCACTGTTTTGTTCTTGAGAGGAGAATTACAGCACATCAGGGAAGCAGAGATGCTAATTCATGTTTTTTTTTTAAAGCCTGGGGAAGTTCCCATTTTGCAGAAAAAAGGTTTGACAGCTGTTATGTGCTCTTGTACAACACAAGATGAATCAAAGTTTAGAAACGTGAAGATGCAGCAAACTTTAATGTCAGAGTGGATTATCTTGTTGCACAATTCTAAAGTGCCTTCCCTCGAGGTGATTTTATTGATGTAAGACTCAAAGAAACGCAGCACAACCTCATCTCATAGGAACAAGGCATTTATCACCAAATATATTACAAACAAAATGTGTTCCTGCATCGGAAAGTACAGCATTTAACAAATCATGAATATCTTTGGGTTCTCTAAAGGGTCTGAGCCTTTACAACACGCCCATTTATCCCAGAAGACTCTGTGTCGACTGCACAACCTGTGTAAACAGTTTTATGAGCATCAAGTCCGCAGCTCCTCCATTACTGTCACAGTTCGCTCCGTCAGCTGTTTGATTTACTCTCATTTACATTAGCTACAATTCAACCTGAACAGCTTCATCAAAACATGTTTCTAAAACATGTTCGGTCACCGGAGACTTAAATTCAACACAGTATTCACTGCTGTTACTTAAAGTTATTACTGTCTTTACACTTTGGGATTAAAAGTTAACTTAATGCATGCAGAGGGAGTGTGAGGGTGAAGATCTTTGAGGGTTACCAGTGAGGTTACGGGGTCAAAGCACAAAATAGAGCCAGAAACAAAAGATGCACAACAATTACAATATTTTAAAAACTGTTCTGTTTCAGAATAATTCCATTCCATCATATCATTTGCTTATTTTTGTGGTTATTAGCATGATTTTGCTAAAAGTTTGGCCACACCATCAACTTCTGTGTCTTTATTATGCAATCAAAATGTTTGAGACGTTCAGAAGACGTTCTGCTCTACAATCAAAAAATACTTTTGACAGTGTATTTATCAACACTGCAATAAAAAATATTTTATTGCAAGTCAAATCATTTTGTAGTTAAAATGTATTGTGACAAATCCCAAAGTTTTTTTTGCAAATCAAAAAGTTTCCTTGCAGTTCAGGTGAAGCTCATGGACAGGACCTTTTTAACCACCAATTTATTTTAACTTGCAATCGAAACTTCTTTTTTTTGGTTGCAGAGCAGAAAGTATTGCTCTCAAACCTTTTCTGTTTGAGTGCATTAGAAAGACACAAAAGTAACCCCATAAATATTGTAAGTTCAATTATTGTTACTTGTGTGACATTTGTATTATTCAAATATTTTTATTGGGTTTTGAATTGTAAACACTTAACACTTAAATCAATTAACAAGTCCCCAAACAGCAACCGGAACATATACAAAAATAACGTGACAAAAACATTTACATTAAGGAGAAAAAACAAAACAAAACTAACATATTACAGAGCCTGTGAATCAATTATGCCCCAGTGTTTCCAGCAGGGAATTGTAAGTTAAAATAATTCAGAAATGGCTGCCAGACCTTATAAAATCTCTGGGTTGAACCCCTGGTTGTGTGTTTCAACTTCTTAAGTTTCAAATGTGCCATTACATCCTCAACCCAGCGCCTGTGTGTGGGAGGCCTCTCTGACCTCCAATTACACAAAATGAGACGTCTGGCCAATAGAGATGACAACGCAATGGCGTCTGATTGTGCACCAGATATCGCCATCCTGGCAGGGGTCACACCAAATATTGCGATCTCAGGAGCAGGGCTTATCTCCTTGTTACAGGTGTAAGAAAAATTAAAGACCAAAACTGTATCAACTTTGGACAAGCCCAGAACATATGATAGAGGGTATCCGGAGCCTGACAGCATCCGGAGCAAGTCAGATCGATATCTGGATATATCCTGGCAAGCCTACTCCTAGTTTCTCCTATCTGTCAAGGAAATATTTGATTTCTGCAACTTTTTTGCCTCTACTGGATTACAGTGATCTGCTTTTCATTAATGCAACTAATCAGAGCCTTAAGAAGTTGGACTGTGTTTATCATTGTGCTCTGTGTTTCATAACTGGCTTTGGAAATCGTACACATCATTGTACTCTGTATGCCACGGCTCAAATGGCATCTTTGTATGTTTGCTGCAGTCTCATTGGTTAGTTTTTATCTATAAATGTATTCTTGGGCTGCTTCCCTCTTACCTGTGTGCATACTACATGTGTCGAAACCAAACTAAACATGGACTACGCTCGCAAATCATTGTACAGATGCTGGTGCCAAGAGTGAGAACTGAGCTTTTAGTTACGCCGCCCCTTTATTATGGAACAATCTGCAAAATTAATTGAAATTGTCTGATTTGATCACAATCAGTGAATTTAAATCGATTCTAAAGGATAAAGAAATAATTTCTCTTGGTCAGTGTGACTGCTCTGTATGAGTCTCTGCTGAGGCTCCTTCAGTGTTGTGATGCTGTATTTGTATTTAATTAGGGCCTCGGGGCAATCGCACCGAGCACTGGTCCCATACAGCAATAGCTATAGGGACCAGTGCTCGGGGCGGATTTTTTTAATCTCAACAAGACTTTTACCTGATTAAATAAAGGATATCTATATATATATATAAATGAAGCCTATGGAGCACCTTAAACTGAAGGAAACCATGTCTAATACAAATCGAAGTTGAATGTATTCTCTTAATTGCACTTTGCCAGGAGACGTCCAACGCTTCAAATCCTAGTTCCTTCTCCCACCCTGCCCTAATATGAGTAAGTGATGGCGAGGTGATCATCTGAATTCGTGTGACATTTTTTGTGACAATGCCATCAACATTTAACATGGCAAGTACGGTATTATTACTGACCATATGACTATGACATGGCTTAACTGTAATCATCCTTTAACCCATTGAGGCCTGAAAAATTGCTGGGCGATTTTAAAATAAGCCTCTAATTTTCTGGAAATTCTGGAAAAATTCTGGAAAAAAAGTGTCAACTCTTCTACTAAATAATAGATTTTTCAGCCTCTGTAGCAGATAGAAATGAAATTCAAAAAGGTATTTGAGAGCTTATACAAATACTACAAAACGACGTATCCGCTTTCCAGGCTTGAATGGGTTAAGGAATGCTCCAGCTGCAATAATCTTTGATTCATAGCATGTACAAGGAATTCCAATCAATAACCAGAGTGATGGCGTGTGTCAAAATGTATGGACACATCCACAGAAAACTGCAGTATAATTATGTCTGACCTGTGGACCCCTATATGCTCAGTGTGCTCTGAAAAATGAATTTGCCAATGAATCAATCAATGCACCACACTGAGTTTTGGAGCTATAAGCAGGTGGAATACGAACTGATATTCTTGATTCTTGAAAATAACCAAAACCATCATCAAGAAAACCATGGAAAATGTCTAGATATCAGCTCTTAAATTAAACTCTTATGAGCTATTTTTTGTTGTTATCATTATATTTGGCCAAACAAATGTACCTTTAGCTGTATAAAGCATTAAAATGAACAATAAGTTGAAGAAAACAAGGGTGGTCTAATAATTTTTTCCATGACTGTATTTAGAGCTGCTTTGGGGAAACTGGGTGCAACAAACATTAAGCAACATAAAATAAAATTCTCACTCAAGCAAAGTGCACAACCACGCTCTTGATAGAGCGTCGGCAAACCCGTGTTCAGGCTGTTTGATTACACATTTGCTTCTTTCTGAACTGAAGAAATAAACTGCACTAAAAGGACAAAACAGAGGAGAGTTTAAATACACTTCTCACGATACACTGGCCCTGATACTCCACCCTCACACTTAGAAACTGCAGCATTTTCATGCTCCTATTGCATGTTTTTCCATAAACTGCAGGAACATGGAGAAGAGCAAACAGAAACTGAATACACGCTTTGAAACGAAAACGATGTAAAGCAGCACAAGTGGAGCTTAAGTTCCTCTGGGTTTTACTTAAGTACACAGCTCAAAACTGTTTAACAGAGAGTGAGTGAATGCATGAACGAGGTGGGGCGGGACCAGGTGAACTCTGACCTCCAGCCAGGGGTCAATCCCTCCATCCCTCCATCATTACAACAACAGAGGAGTGGAGATGAGTGGAACGAGTGATGACAGAGCGAGACGGGTGATGACGAGGACAACAAGAAAGGACAAGCCGGACGGAGAGAAGGAGGGAAATGAGAGATGGAGGAGGAGAGGAGAGAGATGAACAGACGGAGAGAAAAAGAAGAGGTGAAAGCAGATCTGGGACTAATGGACGAGTGTGTGTTCAGATAAATGAGTGATCTGCAGGCCTGAGCGCCAACATACGCCAGCAGGTTGTTTGACAAATGGATTCAGCACTCGCCATTTGATACTCAGAAAACAGAGATGGAAGACTCTTAAGTGAAGTGTGTGTGTGTGTGTGTGTGTGTGTGTGTGTCAGGGTTAAGCTGCAATTGCCAAAGTAAGCCGTTTTGATTTGTGTAACACTAAACTACAAACATATAGGTACATGAGAACGAGAGCCTCCTCTCAGACTTGCACGCAAAGATGTAAACAGTCAGAGCTAAAACCCCCCAAATACACTTCCCCTTGTTTCCGCCATAACCTCAAAAAGTCCCCAGCTCTCAGTCATGGCTGAGGTCAACTATGGGTGCCATGTCACTCACACCTTGCAAGTAAGCTGCACACACACAGAGCGATCAATGAACACACAATCCTGATAAATACATGCATTTTTGACTCCACTTCTATACTTGTGAGGATGATTTTTTACATTACATGTTACATTATATTACATGTCATTTAGCTGACCCTTTTGTCCAAAGCGACTTACAATAAGTGCATTCAACCTGATGGTACTAGACATAGACCACAGGAATCAAGTAAGTACATAACTTTAAGAGCCAACTGTCATTGCTACAGGAGTGCTATATGTTAAAGAAGAAAAGAAGAAGAGAAAAAGGGAAGCACATTTTTTATATATATATATATATATATATTGGGTGACCATGACTTAACTGAGATTTTAGACTTAATACACCAACTAACACCTAAAACTAACCTTCATTACCATCACAATACAAAGTTCAACCCCTAACATAAGTCATTCATTCCAATCATGTATCTGAAGCAGAGTCTTTGTCCTCAAACAGTGCTCTAAAGAAGTGAAGACCTCATTTATTTTTAAGTACAGAACAAGCTGTGGCTGTAGCATTGAGTATTGTAAATTGAATGCATCAATCATTAGATTATTGGCTTGAGCACTTAACATTTTTATTTTAAAGTTCTTGATTTAAACTTATCGAACTTTATGTAATTTTTACTTGAAAAGTGTCTTTATTTTAACACAGATGCATTGAGCATTTTAGCACATTTTAAATGAAATAAAAATTAAGGTTAAGAAATGTTTAAAGTGATGTTTTATAAACACAGAATTTTGGTATCCGTCTTAAAGTATTGGCACCACAACTGAATATTTTATATCCAGTCATATTCCCAAAATGTGCCCTGAGGTGTAAAACTATAGAAATACGGCCTGAAACAGGAACACAAAATTAAGGAACTCTTAGTCTCCTATTCCTAATATCCTTGTACACAATTTCTGCCATGTAACTCACACATATACCAAGTTCATCCCACTCAAGACGAGCACACACACAACCCCAGCCACGCTCCCCTCGGGGTCTCTGAAAGTGTATGTGTGTGTGTGTGTGTGTGTGTGTGTGTGTGTGTGTATTGATAAAAGGCTCCAGGTCCAGTGAAGGGCTCCATTGTTGGCAGCAGCTCAGCTCCACACACACTCTGATTGATGCCAGCTGAGAGAACACAAAGATACATTTAGCCTGAACACACACACACACACACACACACTCTCTCTCACACACACACACACACACACACACACACACACACTCTCACACACAAACCAGAGCTATAAGAACATGCACATATGTGAACACAAGCTTGCACATGGGCTGACACGAACACACACACACACACACACACACACACGGAGCAGCAGTATAAGAACATGTACGTTGGTGAAGCAGAGTTTGCAGATGGGTTAGTAACCAGCAGCTGAACTGCTGCTGACCTTAAAGGACCTGCAGTACAGGCTGCCGGGGTCACGACCTCCTGACGTGTCTGCAATAAAGTCAGGACTCTATTGGACAACCATACAGAGAGATTTTTCTCTGTCTTACACACATAGAATAAAAAAATCATTAACAAAATGGTAAAAAAGTCTGATGGCAAAAGTTGACAAACACTTACCGTCAAATAATAGTAAACAACCAACTATTTTACACATAATTTGTTTACAAAAATGTATAATATACATGATATGTATATATATATATATATATATTTACTGTAAAAAAAAAAACTGGAATCGCCTTAATTTTACATTCAGCAATATGATGTGTATTTTTACATAGAATATAATGAAAAAAATATATATTTTCAGATTTTAACTTCCATTTTATGGTTAACATTTGTAATAAAAGTATTTTTTTATATATATTTTTTTAAATAGCCTTTTTACTTAATGTAGAAAAAAACAAGAAAACCCTGTAAAATAATACAGTATATTTCTGAAAAATATATATATTTTTACAATACACTTAATCCTGGTTTACATCTCAGCAGTCCAGTGCAACTTCATAAAGTTTCAGCAGACAGAACTTTGTCACAGTGTGGTGAAACACTGTGGATGAAAATGTTCCTCTTTTTCTGTCCATCCATCCATCCTATATGCCATCCCAAAAACAGGGACCAATAGCAATCATTTAACAATAACCCTGTAGTTACACACCACACAGACACACGTTTGTATTTTCACGCACAAGTGCACCTGGATATGCACGCATGCACCGAAGCCACAAGAAATGTTCTTAAAAAACACAAACAAAAATAATGTGCATGCTTATCTTATCTATGGAGACGCATGACTGAGAGCACAAACGGGCTAACTTATTTTCTGTGGTTTAAATGAAGTAATTTTAGCTGATTAACTGCATGAGGTTTGGTAGCTACAACAAGAGGCTTGGGTGGAGAACCAATAAGAAAGCGGGAAAAAGGCAGAAAATAAGTCTGAGGTGAGAGTTTTTTGCTGCGTGTTCACATTTGTCCCTCACATGGCTGAAAATGTTGCAAAAACATTTCATCAAAGAGCTTCAAAGTTGCAATAAATACAAGAGTTAATAACAAGATTGTGGTAATGACACACGTGCCACCCAGGACCTCAGCATGTTTGACGCAGTGATTGGTCCGTTTTCTAGCCTTAAGTCTGAACTGAATCAGTGGAGTTGAGTCAATGTTTTTTCTGAAACCAACCTTGACTTCTAAAATTATGGCTATTTACTAGAAATTTGCTATGGAAACTATCTTTTAAAAGAAACATAATGACATCTGGATTATGTTTTTTATGTAAATATAATAAGAAAAAAAGTTTTTTTACACATCTGTTTAATTATTCTGCAAATATACACTGCCAACATTTTGCATTTGTTTTCCTTTCAACATCTGCTCGTAGCAGCTTAAACATGACAAACATTTTTTAATGGTAATTTTAAGGGAACTCAAAACACTCAGCTGAGAAAGAAAAGTAAACAGTGACTAGATTCTCCTAAATCTTGACCAATCACTTAAGTGGCCTAAACCTCAGTACACACAAGAAGTCATACATGTCTCCAATGTCCAACTCTTGTTTTGTACTCAATCACTATTTCAGAAAGAGCAGCCTCCTCATTCATTCCAGTGAGACCAATGTGTTTTCCAGTGAAAAACAGCCTGTTCTCATGTCAAAAACGTTAAAATAGGTCACGTGTACGGGCAGCGAAAAATTAGCTATTTCTCCATATTTCACCGTCCGATGTAATGCAACTGCCGCCATCTAGCTGACGTAGTAGTGGTTGACAGCATAGTAAAGTTTAAAAGGGAGGATTCCCACTTTTGGTTGGAGGTTGCCATGCTGGATGGGTAGATCAAGCAGCAGACTTTCACTGAGAAGAACAGGATTCGCGTCCGATGTGAAATCAAAAGTAAACCATTTTTAACTTAAGTTACGTTGTTTACATTATATGAATGTGAACTTAACTTACATTTTTTATGTAACTTGCGGCAGTCACGTGACCCTTGTAATTCATTCATTCATTCATTTCCAGCATTTATGTACATTTATTTACTGTTTAAACAATCTTTTAAGCAAGCCACCCCGCGCCGTGATATGTACCTATGCCTACAAGATGGCGACGCAAGATGGCGAAGAGTGTAACGCTGAACTCAAAGCTTCCAATGGGCCACAAACCAACGGGTGATGTCACAGTGACTACGTCCATTACTTATATACAGTCTATGGGTGTGTAGTGTGTTACATTTATCTATATAAAGCATGTGTATAAAGTGTGTGTGTGTGTGTCTAGGCCATATCTCGCTGACCGTTAGTCAGACTGACCTAAGATTTAGTATGTGGCTTGCGCATGGCACGAAGGTGTGCATGCTTGATTTTTAATTAATTTCTCAAAATATCATTATTTACGTAGGACGTGCAGCATTGCACTGTTTCCGATCTGACGCCTTTTAGGGGAGCTCCGCCCCATTGTGTGATAGGGCTACACCTGGTCAGTAACACAATTCACTCTGGATTTCCACGCCTGACTCATCTCATCTGTAAGTCTATTTATCCCACCTATCTTTCGGAGTTTTAAAGTGCGCTACAAGGTTCAATTTTCCAGTAATATTCTAATAGTTTCCAGCGAATATCAATGTTCGACATGTATCTGCTGGATGGTGTGCGTACCTTTATGAAAAGTAAGTGTTTTATGGAGTTGCAGACGTTGTAGTGTGGCATGTAATGTACGAATACATACTTACTATGGGCACTGCACTAGTTCCTTAAAAAGAACATGGCAGTAATATCACACACATCTTTTCATGGAGGAATTTGAAAATATAAATGAGTTGTCAGGGCATAAAACCAATGGTTTAATCAAGACTAGTCAGTGGCACAGCCTTCAGTGCTTAAAAAACAACAACTTTAGATCGAAATTGTCAAAAAGTCTAGTTGAACTGTGGATTTGGAGACTTATTTACTATTACAGAATAACAATCACTGTATAAGTCTTCTAAGCTGGTATCTCACAATCTGATATAACAGATGCTGTTGCCACTAAAAGTGTTGGATTTGTTACAGCTACGATGAACTTTGACTGCAGCGAAAAAGCAGAGTTTTCATGCATGACACATTGAAACTGTTTCTAGTGAAAGCAGCTTAGATATCAGAAAGACAGAGAGTGTGCAGCCAAAACCATTAATGAGCACCTGTCAGTGAAAGGAAAGCAGCATTTAGTAGTCGTAAAGTAGTAAATGTCAAAATGGCTGCAAAATAATATTGTGCCAGAGTTTTTATCGACGGATTAAATGACACAGGCGGGAAACAAAGCTCAGAGGGAGTGTGTGAGTGTGTGGTGTGTGTGTGTGTGTGTGTGTGTGTGTGTGTGTGTGTGTGTGTGCTACACAGAGCCGACAGATTAGATGTTTCCTGCTCAGTTAGCCACAGCAAGCAGCATGGATGAGCTCCAAGCCACACACACAAACACACACACACATACACACACACTCAGAGCCATATGAAAACACATGCAAATACGCATACATGCAGTATCTGTGTCAGTGGAAAATGACAGCAGGCTGTTTGGCAGACAGCAACGTGGCAGAACTCATCCCTCGTTCTGGAGGAAGGAGGATGAGTGGAAGAGGAAGAGAGAGACAAGGAGGGAGAGGGAGTGAAAGACAGAAAGAAGGAGAGATAAGGAGGAAAAACGTAAAGAAGTCAGGGAGGGAAAATCGAGTGATTATGAGGAGCTGAGACAGTGAAAATGAGATACAAAAACAGATGCAAACAGAGAGAAAGAAAGAGGAAAACTATGGAGTGAGAGAGCCTCGTAGTAAAGAGGGGGAAGAGGGAAAAAGAGATGTGAAAGAAGTAAAGAAAACAGAAGAAAGGTTCATGTTGGGGTCAGATTAATTTGCTATAGGTGGCTGTGTGTGTGTGTGTGTGTGTTCAGGCTCAATGTTTCCGTGTCTTAATTAAAGAGCCAATTAGAATTTCAGTTTAACGACGGCTGGAATCACAGAGCCCATTTCCTGGTGTAGGATGACTAATAGACACACACACATGCACACACGGATTCAGTTACAGGCGGCAAACACACACTCTGGAAGTCTTCCGCACACAGTATTACTCAATACACATACTCGCGCACACACACAAACACACACACACACGCATGCGTGCAAAGACACTTGAGTGGCCAGGCCCAAATATCTAAATATGTGTCTTGTTTAAGTTCCTTTCAGCTGTTGTACATCCTGATGTGTGCTGCCAAACACCTGCAGACACACACACACACACACACACACACGCACACACACATTGCAGGGGCGTATTATGAAGGGTTTCAGGGAGTTACCCTAAACACTACAAATTGTCAGACACAAGCTTACAATATCAGACTACACAGACACACACAGAACAGAGACGCCAAACATTCAGTATTCTTCACCAAAAACACATATCTGCCTTTTTTATTCTGCTGTTTGTCTCTTCAGCCATCTGTGTTCATTTTACAGAAACAAGATTATTATTATTATCAGCGCAGCATGAACTCTGCCTGTGATGTCACTATTGATAGACCTCACTGCTAGAGGCCAAAAGAAACTTCTTAAAAGATTTTATCATTGCACTCCTGCATCACTGTCCGACTTACAATGGACAGAAAACTTGATGAGGCAGAACCATAGTCTCCATGACATGACCCGTTAGATTTCTGAAGAGCTGAAATAAAGCTCAAAGTGGATGGCTCTTCTGGCTCTGGCTCCAGCGATCTCGACTCCCGGCTAATTGGAAAAAAAGGCAGTTGTGTTTTTAAGTATGCATAACTTTAAGTATTAATGTAAATTAAACAGGTGAGTTGTATAAAAATTCCTCCCATAGTACATGAAGGGGGAAATTAGCTAAATAGAGTAAAACATCTTTTTTGGTACCTGGCTGTAAAGGTGTTTGTTTCTTTTGTAAAGTTTTAAGTTTTAATATGGTTGTCTATGAGGAGTGGCTCGCTTTTGGAGCCAGGCTCAAGTGGCCATTTAAGGAACTGCAGTTTCGGCACTCCCACTGTGGATCCAGTTTTCAGCTCCAGACAAGGCAGCTTGACAGATCCAGGGATATTGCCTTTTTTGGTCATGCATTATTCTTCAACACCTTGCAAAAATATTACTTACAATGTGATTGGACCTTTGAGATTTTCAACATAGACTGAGGTGTGTTATGGGAGTGGAAGCTGATGTGGCCTCAAGCTGTTAGCATGCAGCAGAGATGAAATGCGGGCCAAAGAGGTCACTTCTCTCTCACTCCAAATCCTCAATTTTTTTTTAATTTTCAAACTTGTAGTCCTTAGACCAATAACATTACGCAAGGCAATTTTTTAGACTTCAAAACACCCCCTCTAGAGACACATAAGGGTATGCACAACTTCATTTTTCATATATGCAGTCGTACTCAAGACATGTGAACACACTTTTGTATGACAAATGGAGTTCCCCTTAGCAGCCACTTCAATTGAAGCAACTGGTAACCAACAAACTAGCTGATAATTTAAACTTCAGTCAGTGAAGAGTTTACATGTTTGCGCCAAATTTTAAGACAAAACTGGTACAGAGATGCAGCAGAAGATCTCTAGCATGTAAAATTACTTAACTTGTTTTGCAATATGTTTAACAGCAGCATTAAAAGTAGAATTAAAGAGGCAGTTACAGCAACACCAGTGCAGTTAACTGCATGTGTTTCACATCAGTAAAGCAAACTGAAGAGAAGTGAAAGAGAAAGAGACGGAGAGGTAGATGGTACGTTTTGGGATGTAAACAAGCGGCAGGCGGTGGAGACAGAGTGATTCCACTGACGAGTCATGAAGTGATCAGCATCTCTTCCAGTGTCTGATAGACAGATAGGCAGACAGACAGACAGTAACCACTATTGTCTATGGTCAAAACAAGCACACACACACACAATACTGATAACAGTGTCTGTCTACACTCTCACTGATAAGATGGGGAGAGAGGAGCGGGAGGAGACAGAAAAGAGAGAGAGACGGACTGAAAGGCAGGTAGAGAAGATGGTTGGAGACGGAAAGAAAGACAAGGAATAAGATGGAGACAGTAATAGATGGAGAAAAAAGACGCTGTTACGCTGTAAATCTAGTCTCTGTGGAGTGTTGAGGGAGAGAGAAGTAGGGGATTAGACGATAGGATCTGGCAACCCAACCTGATCCAACCTCTGCTGGTTTATCATCAGAGAGCTCTGGAACACACCGGGCTGATAATCACGACCTTCTCTCCACATTAACACCATGTACTGTTTCAGTCTGCCCAAAGCAACGAATAATCAGTCTCTAAATGTAGTTTCAGCTAATTATAATACTGCTTCTATAAATAGTTGAATGCACATTATATTTTCCAATGTCTGATTATGATACCTTCAGAATGTGAACAGGTGAATGGTTTCTCAAGATAAAGAATTTCAACTTTTTAGATATTTCAGCAAATCAAAGAAATGTGTTTTTTATACTATGTCACTTGTAAAGAGGGAAGACTTCTTCAAAAGCTATCTTTGTGCACTTTTAGAGCTGATAAAAGGCATTTTTGAATGGACTAGTTACCACAGCATAGAGTTATCACGCAAAGTGGCACAAAATATTGTTTTCAGCCTATCAAATATGCTTTTTTTTTTTTGCTGTTTTTATTTGTTTTATATCATATTGACTTAAATATATTAAGGTTTTGGACTGACATAACAATAAAGCCATATTCAATTAATCTGAGAAAAACAGTAGAAGATAAAACTAATTAAGAAATATTTAAAGTAAAGATGCCATGCAGGTGAAGTTTTCTTCATGCTACATTTTTTGGGAGATGTATAAAGTCATAGATTGATGAAGAAGGAGGCCGGCTGAGAGGAAAAGTGAGTGTAGACCAAAAACACCTCATCAAAATTCACTGATAAACCCTATCGGGAATAGCTATCACATTCCAGAGGTTCTGTGAGCAGGAATGATGGATGTTGGAGATCCAGAAGTTGATGCTTATTCTACCGTTTCAGTCACTTCAAGGTTATCCAGATGAGTGAGAGTGTGAGCTAAATGCCTTAAACGTAAAAATACAAGAAGTGAGGAGGTGTCTGGGGTTTCTTTGGTAAGAAAAATAAAGTCAAAGCCTCCTTTTTAAAACCGCCTTCCCAATCAAGGCTGTCGGAGATGCTTTAACAGGCTGTCGTTCAGCGGTACGGACGGCTGCTAAAACACGGCGGCGTGATTTATGAGGCTGTCCCACTCCGTCAAAGAGCCGGCTTAGCTCTTGTGTTTTCTCTGGGACGGCGAGGCTGCGAGAGGGAGGCCTTCTGCTTTTCTTTGACACGCGTGTTCACACGGTCACGAACAAAGAGCTTTATTCTCCGCTGATAGGTCGTGTGTGTGTGAGGGACCCGCCCCCGCCCCATCGCTCTCCGGACTCCCCCTCCCCTCAATCCATGATGAATATGTCTCTTTTTTACATGTCAGAGTTTGAAATATGGGCAGATGAAAAGACAAACACACCGCTGGATGAAGCGCCTGCTCCAGTACACAGGACACACAGAGATAGATAGGGCCATTCACACAGATCTACACACTGACACAGTATCTGACGGACCAAGAACGAGGAAACGAGGAAACCTGCAGGAACGATTAGTGGATTAAACAGGAGAGTTGACATCAGTAATAAATTACAGTCTTTTCATTTCCATATAACTATAATATTTCTAAAGTTGATGTGAAAATGTGAAGATTTTAACTTTTTCATTTTATGCTCTTCAACCTATCAAACCCACCAGTGGATCAGTTTGATTTAAAAAAAAAAAAAAAAAAAAACTAGAAACCTACATTTCCAAAGAGCATATTTTCAACTAATAATATAATAATATCTTAATATTAATAATATATGACCTGTAAGGCTTAGCTACAAGGAGGAAACCTAGATTTTAAGAGGTTCCATTAATTGGTTTAAAGTTTTTTGACGGTTGGACAAAACAATTTAACTGTAAGTGTTTTGATTAATTAATTATAGAAAAAAACAATGTGTCAAAAAACTGTTTAATCGCCCTTGATGACCCCACACATCAGTGAACATACAACCGGCGACAGTGGCTTTGTAAGCACGATGGAAGCAGATAACAAAATGATGCTTGGCCCAGTGAATGGAAAATTTAAATTAAAGAAACATGCAGATGGAACTGCTGATATGAGCATTGGCTCTGTGGAAGATCTGCAGTTAGGAATTTCTGTATCATCTGTATCATTTCTGTATCGGAGCTCTTCAAGCTTGAAATATCACTTCAATGCAAATAAATGAGCAGCTAGCTTAAGGTCAGAACTAATACAGCCTCTAATTCTGCATTCTTACAGGCGTCCAGACGCAGACTGGGTAAGTCTACCTGTGACAGATAAAGCAGCTTCATCGCTAAATGAATCGCAACAGGGGGTTAAGCAGAGGCTTTGAATACTTTTAAATGCTGCTTCCTGCACATATTGATACATAAATGAGATTGATTAATCACAGCATGTAATTAGTTGGATTAAATCTTTAAAGCCCTCTTTATAGTCCTAATTTTAAGATTTGTAAAAACAGCTGAATAGCCTATTAATCAAAAAAAGAAAAGTTTAGTCCCACACACATACAAAAATACTCCCCAATGCACAAACTCAGCTTCAAAACACATGTGTGAAGGACGCACAGCTGCTACATGCAAATACACACAAACTTCAATGTGACACACACACACACACACACACACACAAAGATGTGGTCTTAAGCCTTCTCTACCTACATGCTTCACACACCTTAAAGCACAGACAAAAAAAACATTTTACAAAACTTTAAATTCACACACCCTGTCCGTTTCTCTTTCTCACACACACACACACACACACGCTGAGGTAGGTGGTTGCTGCAGTCTGCTGGGTGGTCCTGAGGGCCCGGAGGCCCCAGACGGAGCAGGGGACTAAATTACAGAGCATGACCCACCGCAGTGACACCCAACCTGGGATTAACACCCGGGCTGAGTCCCAGGCCACTGGTAGCCCCGGGCTGTGGGAGCTGACCTCGACAGGTTCAGAGGTGACCTCAAACACACACACACACACTCGCTGGTTGAGTCCAGGCCCACCCAGGACTGATATAATGAGGGGGTTTGGTCGGTCCAGCTGGATAGAGGAGAGAGGGGGTTCTGGGTGGAGGCTGGACTGGAGAATTTGGCCCCGATCATACGGAGTATCTTGTGTCCAGAAATATCCAGATTGTGTCTACACATACACTTGAGGCAGATCCAGTCCACACCTGGCAGAGGAGTTAGTCTCAACTGTGTCGCAAGAAAAACACTTGTCATTCAATCTTTCTTCCCACCATCAGCACATTCTAAATACACTTTACTGCATGGACATTCAGCTAAAGAAGAGGGCAAACTAGATACAAGAACTCAACGTGAGAAAGAACGGATCATACTAGAAATTAAATAACCAAATTAACCTCGGAGAGACTGAAGACCCTACTCTTTACTGAACACCTTCACTGATTGATCTACACCAGGCATGTCCAAACTATTCCACAAAGGGCCGTGTGGCTGCAGGTTTTCGTTTCAACAAAGCAAAAGCACACAGTTTGACCAATCAACTGTCTGAAGACTGAGATCAGTTGATTAACTGAGTCAAGTCTGGTGTGCTGCTGCTTGGTTGGAATGAAAACCTGCAGCCACACGGCCCTTTGTGGAATAGTTTGGACATGCCTGATCTACACTGATGACTACGACAAGTATCACACTGACCACTCTTGCAACCTAAAAGCACTTGTGTCCTAATGGACTCAAACTGAACCCACTGCACTTACTCTTGCTATGTTTCTTTACTTCACCCTTACTTGTGTTGTATTACTCTCATTTGTATGTCGCTTTGGATAAAAGCGTCTGCTAAATGATGTTGTAGAATTAGAGTCATCTTAAGGAGCTGTGCAAGAATGGATTGGCTAATTGGGAGAAACGGAAAGATTAAAAGTATTCATGTTTCGAGCAACACACTGCAATGTGTCGATTCTGTCGCCTGCTCCTCTGCTAATCGGCCTTGGGACTATGTGATGCAAGTTAATATTCAATGCTTTTCTGCACATATTTCACTTGATGTTCAAATAATTCCTTTTTGAAGGTGGTTTGGTTCTTTTTAACAGAAGACCAAAATGTTGTGAGCACAGTGGACTTTTACCCCAACACAAACTTTTTTTCCGTAAAATAACTAAATTTGGGTTTTTCTGAAGTATTTTTCAGATTATCCTATAAATGGCTTTTGTAGGAATTTGTTAATTTATTGAGTGCAGTGTTCGCAACATGTAAATCCTTAACAGCCACCTTTCCATTATGATTTGTTGTTTGCTCTTTAATGGGAAGTTGGAAATTACATTCTGTCATTCCTGAAATATGACATTGAATTCTAATATGATACTGACAGTTAAGAAGAGGGAAGAGTAATTTCATAAAGAATCTGGCTTTTTTAATATCACTGAATTTTCTATTATCCAACTGCAGCTGGAAACATCTGGATGTGACATCACATCGCCTGCATGTGGAGGTCAGGCAAGGTGAAAGGAAAGTTGGAGGTGGAGAAGGAGGATATAGGTCTGTGAAACACACACATACACACACACAAGCAGACACACACACACACACATACACACACACCTCATAAAGGGGGCTGATACAGCTGTTTGGAAGTGTGGTCAGGGTCAAAGTTCAAACAGATACACTGACGCTACACACTAACGCCCTAAAGCAAGGCACTTAAATCAGTTCAGAACGAAGCACACACACACACACACACACACACACACACATATGTGCACACACCCCTGATCAGTCCTGTCCTGACACAAGCACACTCAGACAGCCTCCCAGAGAGACTTTGCGTGCACACACACGACACACACTGTTAGTGAGCGTGTATTAATAGCATGTGATGTGACTTAACCCAAGGGCCCGTTTCACCAGAACAGCTGCGAGTGAGGAGTGTGTGTGTAAGTGTGTGTGTGTGTGTGTGTGTTTGCTTTAAACCTTCCTCAAAAGCCAAAATATATATGAACTCTGTTGGCCCGTCGAAGAGTTCAATGGTGCAAGAAAATACACTGACACGCCTGCCACACACACATTTTCTCACATACTGACTCTCAGCTACTTGAGTGAAAAATCACTGTATACTCTCCACTGCACTACCATATAAACTGTAGTCTGTTTCAATCATATATATTAAAACATATCAAAGTATGCAGAGCTCTGCAGCAAAAGGAGACATCCATATGTGATGCTTTTCTCATCAACGGTTCGTAGTTATTCCTCCGAAAAGTAATGCACTGAATTACGTAGCTCTTAAACACAAAATGTGTCAGTTTGTGTGATGTACAGACGTTATCTGATGACACAAACCAGGACTTTGACCCAGGAGACTGGTGTTTCTGTACAGTTGGCAATGTCTTTTCGTACTGACGCGACTGCATCCAGTAGTTCAAGATGTTAGTAGTTATTTTTCAGCCTCACCCTGTTCTTTTTACCTAAAATAAACAAGTGATTTTGTTTCCTAAAGTTGACCAAGTAGTTTGGTTCAAAAACTTAACCAAGTCACAATGTTAACAATTTGTTTAAAAGGATCATCACATCTTTAAAACATCCACCATAAGGTGTTTAACAGTGGCTGTTATTTCATAGGATATGGTACAAACTGTGTTGCGTAAGTTTTCATAAGAAATCACAACGTTGTTCATGATAATATGTTGATCTGTTGAGCAGAGCAACTTTCAGGCAAATCAAGTCTTCATAAGCAAACCGGAAGACAAACTGCTCCTTTTAGAGCTGTGCGAAAAGTCTTTTACATAACCAATATATTAAAGGTGTGTGGTTATGAAACATCTGTCTGTTGTCCCAACAACTACTAACTAACTATAGATTGTTTTATAAATGACTCATCTGATGAATATTTCCAGTGTGAAAATATGTGGAGCTGGCTTCTAAAATGTCAAGAAATAGTGGAAGATGCTCATAAAATTTCTTGGACAAAAAGGGACGTCAACCATTACAAACCAGATAAACAACCGCTACACTGAAGAACTTTACTATCACGCGAGATAAAGAAAAGCAACATAACCTCACAATTAAGTACCTACAACTTTGTAAACAACCCCCTATAAAATCAACAGATGCTTTGTGGTTTGAGACATAAAGAACAAACAGACTTTCTGGTCACTATGAGGAAGTTCCAGGACTCTTGCTGGTTGCTGATAGGCTGCGCAGAGTCTTTGAAATACTTTACTATTTGAAATCAAATGATCAGAGAAGAAGCCACAAAGAACTGTTTCTCTCCCTACTGCCTGATTATAATTAAACCAGTGCTGTTTATTAAAGCCCCTGAATGAAAAAAAAGGAAAATGATATTAGAAAAAAAGATTGACTGACTGCAGTTGTATTTTTCTGTCAATCTAATAGTTGATTTATCAACTTAAGTCAAAACTTTAGACCCAAATGTTCTTGTTTTCACGTCATCTTATGGCCTATTATCTGAGACTTTTGTTTGACTCGAGTCCAAATCTCAAGTCTACGGCTTTGTTCATAGGAAATTGTTTTTCCTCTCCTATTAGCTGCAACCAGCACCTCTATTGCTCACTCTGTTTGACTGTCAGTCCACTTAATTTCCACAACCTTTCGCAGCCACACTTTATCCTAGCAGGCTGAAATTTAATGAGGGTCAAGTGTTTGTGAGGTTGCGTGTGTGTATGTGTGTGAATGCATGAACTTGTGGATGAATGTGCATACACGACTGCAGCAACTGCAAGTTCATGCAAATGCATAGCTTGCTTTGCATTATAGTTCATACTTTGATCCATGTTGTTTATCTGAAACAGCTTATGGAAATACTCCTTGAACTCCTTCGCTTGAGGCAGTACCTCTCTCCCCAGAGGTACTGCCTCAAGCGAAGGAGTTCAAGTATCTCTGGGTCTTGTTCATGAGTGATGGTAGAACGGAGCGTGAGATGGACAGGCGGTTTATTGCAGCATCAGCAGTAATGCAGGCTTTGTACCGAACTGTTATGGTGAAGAAGGAACTGAGCCGGAAGGCAAAGCTCTCAATTTACCGGTCCATCTATGTTCCAACCCTCACCTATGGTCATGAGCTTTGGGTAGTGACCGAAAGAACGAGATCGCGGATACAAGCGGCTGACATGAGCTTCCTCCGTAGGGTGGCTGGGCTCAGCCTTAGAGATAGGGTGAGGAGCTCAGACATCCGGGGGGAGCTCGGAGTAGAGCCGCTGCTCCTTTGCGTTGTAAGGAGCCAGCTGAGGAGGTTTGGGCATCTGGTAAGGAAGCCTCCCGTTAGAGGTGTTCCAGGCACGTCCAACTGGTAGGAGGCCCCGGGGAAGACCCAGAACACGGTGGAGGGATTATATCTCTTGCCTGGCCTTGGAACCCCTCGGGGTCCCCCAGGAGGAGCTGGACATTGTGGCTGGGGAGAGGGACCTTGCTTAACCTGCTGCCCCTGCGACCCAGCCCCGGATAAGTCGATGAAAATGGATGGATGGATGGATGGGTGGATGGATGGGTGGATGGATGGGTGGGTGGGTGGATGGATGGATGGATGGATGGATGGAAGGATGGAGCTTATGGAAATACAGTAAATCTGTGTGGATACCACAACATATTTCTGGTGTCACTCTAACCAGGTGAACTTTATATTCAATAACACCTGAGTAGTGACTGAGGACATGTGACCAACAGCATGCAAGATTTATGGTATATTTTCTGTTGACATTAAAGGGACAATTCACCCCAAATCATTGTCTAAAATGTAAATAAAACAGAAAACAATACTTTTCTAATTCTTATTTAAAAATATATTGAGTTTAAAACTGAACAAAGATGGTATAGCTTATGTTTTTTTTAATATACACTATGAATTGAATGCATTCTGTTTTTATTTACATTTTACAATATGTGCAAACTTTTTGAGATTTAGGATTATACATGGTTTTAGTGTGAGTTGTCAAGTGTTGGAGACATTATCCATAGAGATGTCTGCCTTCTCTCCAGTATAATAGCACTGTCATGTACCAACTATACAACAAAGAAAATAGTTTGCACATGAAACTGCTAACAAACAAGTCTGTAGATTATCTTCAGTAATTGGGTCATGATTTTGACATTACCCGGGAACATATGTACTTTTGATTTTGGGGTGAACTGCCATTTAAACTTAGTAAATTGTGTTATGGGGAGCATTTATCATCACCAATTTCAAATTCATGGGCAAGTTATCAGTAATTCAAGTAATCAATCTTTATTTTTCTGTTTAATAGACACAGCAGTCTGGCTTCAAACACATCATATTTCATTATAATTATTATGCTGGAAATGATACAAATATACCTGATAACAGAACTCACCAAGCAGCTTCATGACTTGGAAATAGGTCAGTTTTATATCCACACACAGTTAGAGAACACAGAAACACACACGGTGAAGATAACTCCTGTCCTGTCTGATCATAAAAATATCTTCAAGTTATTTTCAGACTTTTCTCTTCATATGTGCTGTATGTTGCCAATGTGTATGTGGTCTGTGGTGTGGTGTGTGAGCGTGTGTGTGTGTGTGAGCGTGTGTGTGTGTGTGTGTGTGTGTGTGTGTGTGGGGACAGTGTTTAGTCTGAAGCCATATTTAGTCTCTCTGGTCCTAAGAGGAGGCCTATAATCACACAGAACCTTTCTCTCTACTCATTACACACATACACACACACACACACACACACACACACACACACACACACACACACACACACCGTGGCCTGTCATTAACAGTTCACACTAACCTCCCAGGCTGCACACGTGCACACGCATACAGTGCAGAAACACATTTTGATGCACATGTGTAAGAAAATGTGCACATCATCATGCACACACACACACACACACACACACACACACACACAGCCAGATGTGAGTCCAGCTGTGTGTCCAGCAGACATTCTGCTCCAGGGATCAGGTTTATCCGAGCTGTTCTGCCTCTCATATCATTGAGATTTGACTTTAAATTCATGTGACACACAAATAGAGCCTTATGGGTGTTCTCCTGACCAGGACTGAAAGCTGAATGACAAATTCATCCACAGATTCAGACTTCTTTTCACTGTTTCTGCAGCCAGCTACAGCATGTTTACAGAACATTTAAACTGTATACAATATAAGATCTGTTAAGATTTTGATCAATTTAAAATAATTATACAAATAAATTACAAAATAATTTACATATTTAAGCACAGGTCAACAGGCCTTAAGCAGAAGGCTTTCTGGAGGCGTGGCCTGTTGTTAACTGCTGCACAATGGTGGGAGAAATTAGCAGAATAATAAGTAATGTCAACAATTTTCTGTTGCTGGATCTTGTGGTTTGAGACATTTATGGTCTAAGTTTTTGTAAGCAGTCATGCAGTGCATTCTGGTAGCTTTGCAGAACATCTTGAGAAACAGGGTCGCTCCTTATCTGTTCAAACTTAGTTTGAACAAACTGTTATCAATCTATAATGAAGACAGATTCAGCAACTGCATGTCTCATTTCTTATTATGACTTCTTTAAATGATTTCAGAAACACCTTTTGGTGAACCATTTTCCTAATGAAAGAGATTATTTCCAAATGAAACCGCCATGTTAGTCTGGTTTTAAGTCCCAGGGGAGACGCCTTTGAGTGACAGCCTTCGTCTAATCAGGTACAGCAGGTGATGTAGGAGCATGTTTGCACTGGAAAGTGCAAAAAGTATTTTCAGTTTTTTGGTCAGTAGACATGGAATAAATAATAACAACCATCTTTCTAACCTGTTTGAATACTTAAGTGTTGAAAAGTAAATTAAGAAGCCAAAAAAACAACAATGAGGAATTTGTTTATTATGTGTTATATTGCGAGCCTATTAAATTAAGGTGTTAACCTAATTAGTGCCCTAATGAATGGAGAATTTTTTTCTTTAAAGACGTTCTCATACTCCACGAGTCCACTTTTAATTAGAGAAGATAAAACAATGCCAGATGCCATAAGGATCATAATTTAGTTGAAATTAAAGTGTGCAATGCCATAACAATACTGCTGTGATATTAAACCACATGACCATCATAAATAATGTAGCACAACTTTCATATAAGGAGCAGCAGTTACAATAAAGACACATAAACAATAAATGCACTCAAAATCTGCTGTGCGGAGTATGACGAAAGTGAGGCATCACCTATAAATGTTGACACATGTTAAGGGTGACCGGCTGAACAGTCAGATGTTAAGTAGAGCCATGTCTAACTGACATCATCTCATAACTTATCCAGCTCCTCTGAATGGTGAGGACACAGTTAAACAATCACAGTGAGTGTTGTTGGCTTTTGCCTGCAGCACTGTGTCTTACAGAAATTCATCAACTTTTACTGGAGCACAAAATTCAATTTCATGTGGATAAAACTGCTGTCCAAAACATATATTACACAACCCTGACACTGTAGGTCCAGATCCCAGACTGTGCCTCCAGCAGAGATACAGCAGGATATCCCTACATGGCTGTTGTGGTTTCTTGTTGTGGCAGTGATCTATGAACTGAAGTTCACTAAAAATCTCTTTGGAAAAGAGTGTCAGTTACAGGACCAAACATTATGTAAAATTAAATGTAATTTTCCAAAGCTGGTTAGCATGACACAACTAAATACCAAACATCAGTCATGCTCTGTTTAAACGTGCAGCCCAATTCATGTTCATTACTGTCACTGCTTAACATGATAAAATATGAGCGGATAGGATAGTGAGAAAGTTAGATTGTTGTTTCCTGCCTGTGTGTGTGTGTGTGTGTGTGTGTGTGTGTATGTGTGTGTGTGTGTGTGTGTGTGTGTGTGTGTGTGTGTGTGTGTGTGTGTGTGTGTGTGTGTGTGTGTGTGTGTGTGTGTGTAAATCGTGCATTGTCTGCTTGCGGTCATAGACCAAAACAAGGCAGTCTAATCTTGGCAGACAAAACACAGTGTGATCCTGACTACAAATTATCACCACACAGAGAGACACACACACGATCAGAGAGACACACACACGAT
The DNA here is from genome assembly GCF_030273125.1 of Centropristis striata. Taxonomy (NCBI): domain Eukaryota; kingdom Metazoa; phylum Chordata; class Actinopteri; order Perciformes; family Serranidae; genus Centropristis; species Centropristis striata. Next base: position 22,856,677 of record NC_081524.1, on the reverse strand, counting down.
CAGACAGACAGACAGACAGACAGACAGACAGACAGACAGACAGACAGACAGACAGACAGACAGACACACACACACACACACACACACACACACACACACACACACACACACACACACACACACACACACAGGAGTCCAGGAGGTTTTGAATATGTCAGATTTAAAATGAAGGCTGTCAGTTCTTCCTCCTAATTCTTCCTCGATCTCTTGTGCACATTTTACATTTACACATTTCTCGAAATTCAACCTGACATGTTTGATATCATTGGAAACTTTGGGATCTCTGTTAGAATTTAAAATAAACTACGTCTGGCCAGAATGAGTTTCTAATGACTGATCCACCATTTCTGTGGTTCAAAGATAATGAAGTTCTTGCAGCACTATGCCGCCGATGTTACTGCAAAGTCTCCATGCGTCTGCATGACTTTTTATCCTGAATAAAGAGAAGCTGCTGAAAATAAAGGAAATTCGCTGAGAGAAAAAGGAGAAACTTTTTCTCCCTGAATGGTACACACACATACACACACACACACACACAGACTGAAACACAAACACATACACATTCCCCTGCTCACCTACACACATCTGCACACAACCTGTACACACTCCCTACGGTCCAACATTGAACCACACACTTGATGCAGTCCAGACCAGAGAGACCTGAGAAGCCAACACACACATACACACACACATACACACAAACACACACAGAGCCAGGTCTGAGGTGATGGTTTTGGTTGTGGTCCCAGTGAAAACGACACTAATTTGGAGCTAAGGAGCTTTGGCAAGCCGAGGCTAAATTCCACACACGTACAACTGTAGAAGCTGAAAGCTAATTAAAAGCTAACAATGCTAATGTAAAGTAAATGGGGTCAATGCTAACACTATTGTGGCGCTAACACACTGATAACAGAGCTCAGTCCACCTTCGCTTAGATCACTAATCTCATCAAACACACTGGTGGCTTTGTAATGTGAATTCCACACAACCATACACATACATGCACACACAACACACACTTTCATAATCATACTGACACACATGCACACACACACACACTGCTCACAAACTCCAACAACCACACTAAATAGGTTGTACCCACAAACACACCCTTGGCAGCAGTGAGTGTGTGCCTGTACGTGTGTATGTGTATGTGTATGTGTGTGTGCTGCCCCCGCCATGCCTGTTTGCTTTTCTCTCAATGGTCTCCTTTGAAGGACAGAGGGGAGGAAGAGAAAGAGCGAGAGAGAGAGAGAGAGAGAGAGAGAGAGAGAGAGAGAGAGCGAGAGCGAGAGAGAGAGGGGTGAGTGAATGAGGGAGAGAAAGAGGGAAAAAAATGAGGAGAACTCTGGGAATTCACCAGCAACAAGATAAATATCCTCGACTTGGCGTCGCAAGGGCCACCACACTCTCTGTCTCTGACACACATACACACTGATTACAGAGTAAATATGTGTAATCTTATAAATTGGTCATTGTTTGTGAGGAAGAAGCAACAAAAGCACACACACAACTTGCAGAGAGAGACATGTTGACTTTGGAGAAAGTGAACCTGTGGAGGTGATCAGTCATGTGGGGTCACAGCCGCACACACACACACAGACACACACAGACACACACACACAGACACACACACACACACACACACACACACACACACACACACACACACACACACACACACACACACACCGACACAGGCAGACACAAAGTCAGTGTATGACTCTTTATCTGCTACATTAACATACACAAAGAACAAAGTTTGGCAGGCAAAATTTTACAAACCTAATCTTGTCTTGAAATTACATCCCTGTCAAACAAACTGTAGGGTTTGGATTGTGATAGCCAGTTCAATTTTGGATCTGGTTCCTAGTTTTATTTTAAATAGCTGTTGCAAAATATATTATCTTTAGCTGATAAAAGCTGGCTTTAGTGAAGCCAAACTTCTATGCATATCAAATCAATTGATATGAAAGGATTGTGGTTTAATTAGAGGCTATGTAAGAGTGTAGGAAGATTTGTTGAAAGCTTTTTCCCTGTAAGGGTGAGAGGAAGTCTTTTTCAAAAAACAAGTCTTCATTAAGTCCAACTGCCTTTGACTTTTACATCTCCTGTGACACGGCTGACTGAGAATCTTCACACAACTGCTGAGTATTTTTAAAAAGGAAAAAAAACCATGACAAAAAGCAGGAACCATTAGCAGATGACTTAAACTTAAAAACGTGGACTGGAAAATTCTCATTTGGGTATATAAGGCTGTACGTCTTATATTTGACTGTATCTGCTACTTAGAACGGAGACATAAACACACGCAGGAACGTTTTCCAGCCTGTGCCCAAAATCCATTAGCTACAGATCTGAATGCAGATCTGTATATATTGTTCCACTGTATTATACTTCAACAGACTGCCAACGTGTCCCATTGTGCATATGGTTTCCATACATGCAGACCACATGACGCGCTCCGTACTCAGCTATATTTACAGCTGATTAAATAATGGAATGACACGCACACACAGGGATCATTGTTGAAATGGCATTTCCTTAACGAACAGGAATTTATTCATCAAAAATCAGATGCATGTGCCGAATTTCCTCCATCACGTGGTCAGAGTGTGCATGTATTGTATTAAATATTGTATGCTGGTGTGTAATCTTATTACCCTCTAAAGATCTGCAGACAGAGTCACAGTGAGCAGTCTGAGCTGACTTGGGATCAGACAGTAAGCACAATACAGCTCAATCTGACTGATAAAAGTCACACTGTGCTTCAGGGGTTTGTACTAAAAAATCATTAATTTCTCATCCTGGGTTACCAGGAATTTGTGAAGAAAACTTAATTTTATCTCTCAAGCCTCTACAATGAACAACAAACCCAAAAGCAAATAAATAAATTCTTACTGAATTGATATGGCAGCAATATTATGTATTATTGAGCTGGAATGAAAATAAACATTCTTTGTTGATTGTGCGCCAATGAATCTGTAAAAGTACTTAGGAGGCTGCTTTCCCGAAGCGTCCGTACACAGAATTCAGACGATATCAATTGATCTACAAAAGAGTTTGGCACCAAAGGTTCCAGACGGATACGCTCAAACTACAGTGAATAACCCTACCACAAAATTACATGCAATAAACCATAAAAATACAGGGTAGATTTTACAGACTAAATGAAATAAATTACAGTATATTATTGTTGTTAAAGTCCATTTAACGTGGGAAAACAGACATATTATGTAAAAGCAACTACCTTTCAGGTATATACAGTATAGGCCTTTCATTGTTTTATGGAAAAAGGAAAATAAAAAATAACAATAATACAGCACATTTCCTGTGACATAACATTTGTTTTTTACTGTTTGGCTGTGCTGGTGACTATGCTAATAATGCCAAAAACCACTGTAAACAGTCCTAAAAATGGCAACAGTGTGGACAGAGCTAACAGTGTTACCTGTGAGAGAAACGCCAGGTGGTTTTTACCCTCCTGCAGCAACGCTGTGGATCAGGCAGGTGTTATCAGCACTAAACAACTTATTGGAGCAGTGCAGAGTAGCGCTGACAGGGACACACACAGACCAGCTTCTACAACAAATTGTTGTTGTTTTTGTAAAGAAAGAACAGAGAAGCTTGGATTAAAACATACACAGAGGGAGTGTGACTTCATCCTCTGGTTAGGGTGCCATTACTCCACTACATCTTAACATAAGTTGTTTTCTGCTTTACTAATGTTCTGAAATGTGCAAATCCCCTTTTAACAACAGCAAACAAACTCTCACTCAAGTCATGCAGCATTATCCAAGTTTCTTTTAGCCAGTTCTACCCTAACTACTTTCCAAACACATGCATTTTTACTCAAATCTAACCATTTAACACACTTTTGGATAAACTGTGACACGCTTGCACAGGTATGGCACTCATCTTTGTGTGAGAGGCAGTTTATGCAGAAGTTTTTTTACATAGATTTTAGCAAAATTGCATGCATGATAACTGCAGCCCCCTTTCTACTAAAACTTATCATGAATTTTCTGGAACTTTGTCAATATTTAATTCACCATTGAGGCTGACAAACAAACGTTGTGGCTGGGGAGAGGGACCTTGCTTATCTTGCTGCCCCCGCGGCCCGGCCCCGGATAAGCGGATGGAAATGGATGGATGGAAATTCAAGGTGACATGAGGTCAGTAAGTGATATACAAATGGCCAATTTAGGGTTGAAGTATTCCTTTAATTTAATCCTCTTCAATTCATCTGTTAGTTTAGTTCACGTTGGCTTTTTTCTTTACTTTATTACTATTACTACTATTAATACATTACACTTGATGCTCACATTTTCTGAAAGTATTTTGGGGCTCTTAAAGCCTTAATTACAGACAGTGAAGACATGACATGAAATGGGGGGAGTAAAAGATGCAACAGGTCCTCATCTGGTCTCAAACAGGGTCATTGTGGTTCACTGTCACATTTGTTTTTCCCTAATTTTCTTATGTTTTACTATTTACCTCGACCTTATTTTGTTTTCAGTATTATTTTACAGCACAGCCATCACTTTAATGCATTATTTCCCTCTATTTTTTCACTCCCATCACTACCACTCATGGGGAACCTGAGACCACATGGAAGTTTTCAATCACCACTTCGCTGTGGTCTTTTGACTCATAACGTCATTGAAAGCATCCAAGTTTACAGTCTGTGGTCGTCATGGCCGACAGCATCAAACTCCACACACTGTCTTGTGAGCTGCAAAGTTGATTTCATTTACTCTATGGCCAAACAAAAGCTTCCCACGACCAGAGCAGAATGCAAACAGCACCCTGCTGCGGTTTTGTATGTTACAGTGAAAACTTGTGTGCCAGAAAAACCAGGCATTTTTGTTTTTTTTAACCAACGACAAGGGCCAAAACTGACCTTTGACATTAGGCAGAATAAAGTGGGAACCAGGTCTCTTCAGTTTACCTGTTTATCAGGATTTTTCATGATGACGGTCGAGCCACAGGTTTCCCAGGTCAGAGATGTAAAACCAGGCCTGGACTGCTGGCACTGAACTATCAGACTGTTTAATTAAAGCTGCAGGAAAAAAGCCTCCAGTCTATAATCTCAGGTTCTCTAATCTCCTCCCAGCGTGACAGCTTTCCAACATGGATGATTTATTAAATCTCTGCTTGGTGCCCAGCAACAGGCCACAATGAGAAATGATGTGGTAAGCATGGTGGGAAACCTTTTCCTAATATATTCACTGGTCAAAATTCCAGTTTGAATATTTTGGCAGGACAAGTGATAACTGCAGCGCTCTCATGACTCTCTCTGCAGAGACCTGAAGGAATTCTTATGAATTTTTCATTGACCTTATAGTCATACTGTACCATTGTTCTTTAAATGTTTTACCGCACTTCCTCCTTTTTTTATTTTTTTACAGCCTTTCATTTCCGTTGCTCTTTATATTCAAAGCTTTAATATGTAACTTACCCGCAATAAAATGTTTTTGAAAAGTAGGCCCATGTTATATGATTTGTTGAGTTGTGTACTGACATTATACCAAATGTTTCCAACATATTTTAAGCCCAGAGAAATCTGTAACTTTATTTGAAGTTACAGTAAGTAAGTGGCTTTATATCTCCAATGTGCATGTATCAGCATTAAGCCATAATAAATCAACTTTGAATCTAGTTTTAAGCCACATTTCTGCCACAAATCTGGATCGTAAGTTAAAAAGAAACAAACTTAGTAAACATTTTTCCTTGATTTGTGCAGCTCTTTGTTTAACATGTCTTTCTTTCTTTAAATGCCTTTTAATGTCATTGATTTCCTTTCATTCTCTGATCTTCCTTTCAATTCATATTCCATATACATCATTCCTTTTTGCCCTCAGTAAACTTTCTCCGTCCTTTATTTCCTCTCTTCTCTTCTCTTCTGTCTGTCCTCCGTGGTGTGATGGAGAGCTCAGATCACTCTGTCATTTGCGGGGCAGACAGCAGACAGATGAAAGCAGATCAATAGGAAATAAAACAGACAATAAAACTCAGATTTGTTCTTTTGATTCTTTCAGCTGTGGGATCAGAGGACAGGAAGGAAAGGGAAGGAAGGAGGAGGATATCATTTACGACTTTCTCCCTCCATCTGTCTGATTCAAGTTTTTTCTTCTTATATTAGATCTCTGTTGTTTTACATACATTTATTAATGTCTCTTTAGCTAAAAAAAATGATAATCTCAATCTCTTTCAGCTCTTCTCTCTTTGCTATAATCATCTCCTTTTTTGCATCAAAAGCTCTTGTAATGCAAAAACGAGAGGTATAAATATTTGTATTTCCGTGTCTTCCTCAATAAAACATATTTTTCCCATTAATCTGTTCTGCAACATGCTGTAAAAATAGAGAAGCATTGTGTTTCCATTCCTCTTTTCCATATTTTTTCATCTTTGTCACTGCACTTGTCTTCTTTTCTGGTTTTGTAGTTGTGTCTTAGTATTTCCATCTTTCTCTCCCATATTTCAGTTCTCTCCTCTTTAACTCCCTCATTCCATCTCCTCATCTTTCTACATTTCCACATTTATATTTGGTTTAACAAAAATGCTCATTCTTTTTATTTCTATGTCTGTCTAGAATTTGTTTCACTTTTATCTCTTCTATCTATCACTGTAGTTCACCCTCTGATCCCCTCCTCGACTGTCTCTCTCCCCTCCCACACCAACCACATTCATATGTTAATAATAAAGTCTCCTCCAGCTCCACCACATCTATGAGGAAATCCTCTGGCAGGTCATCTATGTCTGTCTGATAAAGAACAGCACAGATGCTTCATCCTCGCTCTTCTCGTCCTCCCTCTGTGATTGTTTTTACATGACTTTCAAACTACGGCTTATGCCGGGTCCAAAAATCTGGACTGACCCTTCTGGAACCGATGTGGATTCTGTGTTATCCCGCCCGCAACCGCTGCTGCATTTAATAAGCCCGAACCTGATTAAAATCTGGGGAGGATAAATAAAATGAAACCTGACCTGTTCAAGCCCAAGGGAATTGAGAGAAATCAGAGCCAGACTCAGCACGAACCCGGCTGGTGTTCAGGGCGGGGCTGATTTGGTTTGGGCTGACAACCAAAGCTCTATCACAGAACCGTTATCTGATCCTACTTATATCACGAGGTTTAACAGAGCCAAATCTGAAACAGGCTCACTTTAAACACACTGCTTAATGACCTAATGCTACCTGGAATTGAGAGGAGGGCCAATTTAAGTCCAAAGTAATGAAATGTGGCTGTCAATCGGTTGATTTCCATTGGCTCATCATTAAAAATTGTGATGCAAAGAAAAGTTTAATTAAAAGAAAAATCTGCACCAGACTCTGGGTCACTGATCAAATAACAATAAATAGTAATCAATCGTAAGTTTATTCAAAAATATATGAATAAAATACAGTAAATATCTGTATTTAAATATATATATATGTATTTAAATATATATATTTAAATACAGATATTTACTGTATTTTATACATATACACTCTTATATGACAGTAACTTTTGCTGCCAGACTTTCTTTTTTTTTTTTTTTACAATTTCTTTACTGTGAGAAAACAGAAAGTTGCCTTAATTTTACATTCAGCAATACAATGTGCATTACTTTGTATTTTAAATAGAATTCACTGCTATTTAACATTCAATATCATTAAGCAATTGAATATGACTGTAAAAAAACAAACTATAATGTCCCATTATATCAATTGAATTATTGTAATGAAAAATATTTGTAATAAAAGTTTTTTTTTCTTAATGTTGAAAAATGACAAAACCCCTGTAAAATTATAAAGTAAATTTCTGGAAAACAACATTTGTTTTCAGTGTGCACATGGAATATTATCACATTTGCAGTCATTTCAACAAACCTCATGGTAGTGAAATGAATGAATGCAGAAACCCTGATCTGCATGACTAGAAATCGGACTTGCAGCCTTTTTTTCAAGAAACTTGTACTACTTCAGACTGTCCTAAACAGAATATCTCCAGCTAACATCTGGGAACTGCCTCAGAAGGCTCTGCAGGTCTGCACACAGGTAGAGTCGGCTTTGCTCCTCATCAGGGGATCAAAAGACAAAATCGCCCGCCTCGCCCAACCCCATCACACCCACACAGAACATTGAGTGTCAGTCAGCTGAATGAAAGACAGCCATTCAGTGATAAGACAGACAGTCATATAAACAGACTGCCTGAGGGAAAACAAACCAGACCACCGACGCCCCCTCTGTGCTCCATTCAGCCTCGAGAGGGGTCTCGGTGTGTGTGAGCGAGCAAGAGAGAGAAACGATGGGTGTAAATGTGTGTGTACATGAGGCGAAACATCTCCTGGGGGAAGTCAGAATATGATTGAGAGAGAGCGAGAGAGAGGGAGGGAGGAAGTTTCTAGGCTCCTGTCGGTCCTTTAATCTGATACACAAACACACCGGGCACCTTAGAACCATTCACACCAGATACACACACTCACTCTCTCTACACGTACATGAACACACATTTGTTAATGTGCAAACACACCGCCAGTCAACTGTGATAAGAGTGCATGGATGCAGGGTTACACACACACACACACACACACACACACACACCTTAAGACATTCACACGTCTCACAACCTGTATCAGTACACTTTAGATTTAATTTTTTTTACCTTTATACCTTACTCCAGGGACATTGAAATGTTTCAGAATAAGCTGAACTTCTTGTGCATGAGGTACATCTGTGGTTGATTGTTAGCTCAACACAAACAACATGTCAAGAACAACCTAAAAATTTTTAAAAGTAACAAAATGATGGTTTGGATGAGGAAATATCTGCTCAAAGAGCGAGTAAACAGGACTGAGGACCTGACAAGAAATTTGGTACTTGACAGATTTTGTTACTTGGTGAGAGACACATTTCATGAAGCCAACCGGACTCTTTATCATCTTTCTGATCACGTGTTGTGTCATAATCATCACAGGAGAGAAACGTGTTCTGTCAGAAAATCGGTTTCGTACCATTCTGCTGCAAATGTTGATGTTCTCTCTCTCTTTAGGTCCCTTTGCTCAAAATTTATTTTTGCATGTCAGGTTTGAGTAGGTTCTCCATGAGTATATTTTGGTTATGGTCCAAATTCTTAGACCCATAAAAACCTCTAGTGCACATGCAAACACAGGAAAAAAAAACATGCAGACATAATCTGCTAAAATGCTCGCACTCAAGCAAATACACAAACACACAGTGCATGAACAAAGCCACTGATGTCTGCATGCATGCAAAGAACTGTACATCACAAATGTCGAAGACAAAATGAAATATGATTACACATATTAATAAACACACAGTCATGAATGAGAAAACATGGCTAAATGAAACATGAGTACACATACGCATAAATGTATACATACTTGAAATGCACACTTCCGCATGCACTCTTACATACACACACACACACAGGAGGATTGAGAGGCCTGACTGTTAATGGCGGTGGTCCTGCGCTCCACAGTGGGATCTGTGTTTAGCCATGTTTAGAGCTCCATTTGGGGCCAGATAAATCAAGCTGCTGTCTACCAGAAGCCTCCATTAGGGGCCCTGCGAGGCCCCTGGACGGCCTGTCAGTCACCCCGTCAGTCAGCGAGCCGCCCTCTTCCAGCGTTTGAACTCATAATTACAGGGAGACTCAGCTTTGCTCGGCCTGGATCAGCTCCCAAGCCCCCCGCCACATCCCAGACATCAGCGCTCGCTAGCACAGCGCTAATGCTAATACTAACAAACGACGGACGTTTCACCTCCAGAGGAAATGGTGCCGGGGAAAATATTTATGGAAACTGAAAAACCTCCCTCCTTTTGTTCTGTACCCTTTGGCCTCTCTTCATCCATTTCCATTAACTCCTTTTAGTTTTTATTTCTTTGAGTGACAGTCCTGGATTTCCCCCTTGAATTTGAGAAGTTAGTGAGTAAGTTAGCCATGGCGCAGTAGCGCAATAGCGCCAGGCTAACCTCTGGCTGCCACAGATTAATCAAACACCAGTTAGAGGGGAGAGTGTAAAACACAGGGGCCGCGATGACTGATGGCTTTTTAAGGAGTGATGGGGGAGGGAGATGGAGGAGAAACACACCTCCGACTAGGACACCAGACAGAAATACTTACAGAGTAGAGCTGAAAATTACCACCAATGACCAAACAAGCTGGTGAATTTTGTCCATAGATGGTTTGTCTTCTCTACCAGCCACTTTGACACGTAACAAACAATCATTCATGGGTCTCACTATATTCTGAAACTCATCAATCATATTCGGCCGGTCACACGGCTCAAACATTGGGTGTATTTTGGAATCCAGCCACTGTGGTCGGCAGATGAAAAAGTTTCCTGCGCTCACACGTACACACATATGCAGTCAGATGTGGCTCACTAGCTCTCAGGAATTCATGAATAAAATATAGGCTCATAAAGGCAGCATGAACAATGGAAATATTATCCTCCGCTGCATAAATGCACAGCCGACCACAGGGTATTCTCACAGGGAGCTCGCTCCTCTTATCTCTGACGGCTCGTCGGCGATGGCCGGCCGCTGCATGTGGAGACACACACCGCTAACGAGGGGGAAATCCCCCCCATCACCTAAGATTGATGCAGAAAATTTACCCAGCAGACATTCCTCTGGGCCGAAATGAAAGAGGTGCCTGGTTCACCAGCATTCCTGATTGGCCACACATTCCTTTGCCATTTCTAACAACAGTGTGATTGCTGGCATGGAGCCACTGCTTCATGAGGTAAACACCCCCCAAAAAACATCTATTTCATGAAGAGTCCTATAATGTTTCACCTGGCAAAGGGTTTGGACCAGGAACTCATCAATTAAAATGCCTCATACTGATTGGAAAAAAAGATTATGGTGGGAGAAGAAGGAACAATGTCCTATCTTCTTACATCAAGACCACTGAAGTGACTCTGAGCAAGGTGTTAGACATCCAACTTATAAAAATGGGAAAGGCAAAATGTTTTTATTTTTAACATCTCCTTGTCAAAAGAAAGAAAAGGCAAGCAAGTAAGAAACAAAACAGATAGGTTGGAACTGAAATAAATAAAAAGAGAAAAAAAATAAATACAGTGAAGACAGTTAAAAAGAGAAATGATTGGCGATAGATTAAAAGGTTGGAAAGGAAAAAAATCTTCTGGGAAAACCAGAAACCATGACTGAAAGAGTGAAAAAAAGTGATGGAAATCAAGAGAAGAAAATCTACAGAGACGGATGGAGGTAGAAAAAAAAGGCTCTGTAAATCATCAAATTAAAAGCATATTTGATTTTAGGCTTATCCAACTCCCCTGTCAACCTTATAAAGAACGAGTATTCTTATTAAATCCGTCCTGTTACAGACGGCAAACTGCTGAGCTGGCCCCGCTTCAGCAGCATGACTCCTAATACTGACATGAATTATTAATTTGACGCATTCATCACTCTTCCGACCAGCCGTCGATAGCCTCCATTATGGCGGGTGTGTATACATTACAGAGTGTATAGTGTGTCAGAAACTTCCCGCATGCGAGCCACTGGATGGCGGGAAGAGAGGAAGACGGAGAGAGAGAGAGACGGAGAGAAAAAAGGGGTGATGGACAGGAGTGACAGCAGAAAGCATTAGCATGAGGAGGCAGAGTCATGATATCAGAGCTAGATATAACAGAGTGAAAGAGCTGGAAGACAGTAGCATACTGACAGGTAATTCAAACTGCACGTCAGGACTCAAACACAAAGTTTGAAGAGGTTAAACAAAGTTTTACAGTGATTTATATGTATACTTCTTCCAAAATACTTCAGGTATGAGGGTAATCATTCATTTCCCATCATGATCTCAGCAGTTTATCTGTACATTCATCTGCAGGATTCAAGTCACAAGCATCCTTATCTCTTCTGTTACTATTGGTGCATCAGCCCTCTGGCTGGCTCCTATGTGGTAAGACCCGCCCTCTTTTTATTGACAACCAAATAAAAATAGCAAATGACAAACTGTGACTGTGACAGGAGTAAAACCTTTGGATACAATTTATAGTGAAATCAAATGAATCATTGTCATATAGAGAAGCAAAGTTCCTTCATTCTGGTGTCCCCCATGGGAAAAATATGTACAGCTGTCAAAAGTGAGAGACAAACAATTTTTTTAAAGTTTGAATTGTGCCATGGATTACACATATTATGTTTGTCAATTTACAGGATAACTTTGCAAGTCTAGAAAGTTAAATTCTGAATTTGATGCAGTCTGTCTTTATTTATTCTACACAGCATCCCAACTTTTTTGGAATCATGGTTGCATAGGAGCTGTATGCAGGTTCTTGCCGTGACTTACAGAAATGCAAGGTGGTCGGTGGGTAGATATTGGCTCCATTTAATACCAATAAGCTTTAGAAATGAGCATTTGTTTACGCACTTCAATATAGCAACTCCACTGTAGGATCTCAATATATGGTATAACCTCAACAGTGCAGCGTGCCTAAAAAAACATTGTAGATTAAGTATGATTGCAATAAGTGCATCTGATTAAACTGTTATGGCAGCAGACATTAAACAGAGAGAGGTTATTAACATTTAAGGCAGGCAAGTTAAGAAGTGGCTCCCTGATAGCTTGTAGCCAACCAAGTGAACGCTGTTTATTTGGTTTAGAATGATATTAAGAACTTCAACAAGCTCATTAATTCCCTCTCATTGAACTCTGAAAGTTAATGCGCATTAAAGTAATGTATTGTTAGAGCAGAGAGAGAGAGAGAGAGAGAGAGAGAGAGAGAGAGAGAGAGAGAGAGAGAGAGAGAGAGAGAGAGAGAGTGGCTCTGATCACAGAGAGCCAAACAGTGACGCACTGACAGTTTTAACAGCTAATGAAGAGATGATGTCACATGGCGTCGCTACACTAACGAGAAGCTAATGGACGGTGGAGCTGATGACCGCCAAGTTAGCCTCTAGAGTAAACAGCAGGGGCAAGGAACCATCACTTTGCCTCACACACACACACACACACACACACACACAAATACACACACACACTAAATGCAGTTCCACCCTCCCATACATCAAACTTAAACAAAGGGCGAGACAAAACCTTAACAGCTGCTTTGTTTCAAAATCTGTTTTACACTGACCTCAACTACAGCACATACACACACAGACACACACAAACACACACCCAAACAAGACAGCTAAAGGGACAGAGAGTGTCTGAATATGAGCATGCAGGTACAAGTGTGCCCTTAGTAACAGGTTGTATCGTTTAAACAAATTTGACTGTGTGTGTGTGTGTGTGTGTGTGTGTGTGTGTGTGTGTGTGTGTCCAACTGGGTGTGAGCTCACAGCTAATCACCCAAAGAGAGGAAGTCCATAAATCAGCAGAATCCAACTCTCACACTGTAAATCTACACTAACACATCATCGCTGTATGTGCATGCATGTATGTTTGTGTGTGATTGAGTTAATGAAAGACATCATAAGAGAGCGGGAGAGTGAGACGTATTCTCCAAGGTAAAATTTACCTCCAAGAATTTAAAAAATATATTTGTTTTCCTCTGATTATCCACATCTAGGTCCCAGTGGCAGCAGACTGAGTGAGGTCGGTTTGACCTGGGGCCAGTTGCACAAACTGAGTTTGAGACTAGTCTTGGCTATAAACTGGCCCCGGCCACCTTTCCCCCTGGCTAAACCCTGAGGTGAGAGCTGTGGTGTTACGGCAACAATCTGTTAGACCGTCAAGATGTCCCGTGCTGAAGATGTTGTTCTACTACATTTTAGCATCTTTCTGTTAGCAGAATAGTCAATTCTGACTTGACTGCAGCTTTCTTTATGTTTGCTAAAACTCATGTTTAAAGTTGTCTTCTTAAAACAAGTGAAATGTTTTAATTTTTAGGATAAAATCCATGTTATTACAGTGAACTTCCACTTAGAGGAATTGACAAAATTGTCAAAATAAAAGAAAACATATGAACCAAAATCTTGACAGTATAAATCTCTCTCTAGTAATATTAAAAGTTAGTCATGCTACATCAGACAAACTGTTTCCTCCAATCACCTCCATCCTTGTCTTGCTGTATCCTTACCCCTGAGAGCATCCCTGTCTATGCCAGTGTGTAGTATCTGTGTGTGTGTGTGTGTGTGTGTGTGTGTGTGTGTGTGTGTGTGTGTGTCTGACCTGGCTGTAAGTGGCGTCCAGCAGCGTGTCCAGGTTCTGCAGGGGTGCCGGGGTTTTGTCTTTGAATCGAGTCAGCAGGCGGCGCTGGATGGCTCTGAACTGGACAGCTCGCTCTGACAGCAGATCCTGGTACTGCTGAGCACTGACACGCAGCTACAACACACACACGCACACACAGACACACACACAGACACACACACAGACAGACACACACACACACATAGACACAGACACAGACACAGACACACACACACACACACACACACACACACAGGAAGACAAAGCGACTTGTAATTTGTGTGGAAATATTTGTTGAGGTCACAGGTCAACTGCAGCATCAGCTTCTGTGCAAACCTGGAAGTGGTGGTCTACAGACAGGAAGTACTCCTGCAGGGGGAGCGGGCCACTGAAGCTTTTCTTGAAATCTTTGACTCCCAGTTTGGAGAAATGCTGGTCGAATCTCTTCACCAACTCCTTCACCACCAACCACATGTCCTCAAAATGGTCGCTCTGAATTCGGTAACGCTCTGACAAACACACGGACAGACACATTTACACAGAGGCTTGGGATGGGTACAAGAAAATATCTATGAATAGAAACTAAATGCATATATGACACTTGAATAGAAAAGAGAAAAGTAAAATAAATAGTCAGTTTTAAAAGGTTGTGAAAGGTTTTTGATGATATCTAACAGTACTAAAATGTTGAAGAGATTCTAAGAATGAAAAAGTAGCTAAGGCTAGAACTGAGCTAGAACCATTATAAAATGTATAAAGGTTCAACAGCAGCGTTTTTTAGTCCAGTTTATATGGTTTGTTTTTCTCCTGAGGTTCATTTGGACAGGTGTTAATACAGTAATAACACTCAGTTGTGCACCAAACATCGAGGAGATGGTCTTGGTCCAGTCCCAAATAAACTCTGGAATGGTTTGTTTGTGGTGGGAACATGATCCGACCAACTACCAGGTGTATTCCACAACTTTAAGCTTAAATGGCTCAGGTGTGCTTTATCGTTTTTAAATAGTTTAAAATGTTAACAGTCATTGCACATGATTAATATTAACTCACTTTGCTCAGTCGTGTGAAGACAGGACAACTTCTTTGCGAAATGCGAAATATTCTAGTGTTTTTCAAGTTGTCTCCTGGGATTGCATCAGTATTTTGTTGGTATATTAATTACCACTATGAGTGAATGCCAACTCTGCTGTTACTCCTTGCAATTTTTCTCTTGCAGAAATATGCTCTACAGTCCAGAACACAGGGCTTTCTTCCTGTGTTGACCTTTTTTTACATTTACATCTGACCAATAAGCGGAGTGAGCATTCCCACATTGTTTTGTAAGGATGCATCTTGGTTCAGCTGGATTTTTCTCAGTGATGAAGAAACTGAACCAAAGGGGGAAGCCTAGATTAAGAACACATTCATCTTATTTCATATTTGTTGGTGTTTAACCTTGCAAAAACAACAGTTTGCTTTCCCACTTGCCATGCAAAAGAAGGGGAACATGCTTGTATTACAATTTTATTTATTAAAGAAAGTTGATTTAATGAAAAAAAGACTAATTTTATGCATCTTCTGTTTATCCGATGAATCACTGTATTAATAAAAAATTTGATAAAGTCCTACCAAAATGTCTCAAACAGGCAACAAAGTGTTTAGAAAGAGCAATATTGATGCCATTTGGGAATTACATATGGCAAAATGTTTAAAGCCCTGAATCAGGACTGTATTAAAGGGAGATGATTCACACATTTACATGTAAACCAGCGTCATGAAAATCCTGTTCAACTCACGGGAGGTCTTGGAGGCCAGCACGGTAACCTTGGCTCCTGACAGGAACTGGAAAGCCAAACTATTCCCATCCTTATCTTCAGATTTAGCTGAAAACTCTGCAGAGAGAGAAAGACAGACAGCAGCATGATGAGACAGATAGGAGAGCCTATCATGATACGAGACGCCAACAAAGGTGAACAAGATACAGTCACACTGTTCACAAAGACACACAACATAAGCAGGCCCGAGCTTACACAAATCCTTCTTTACACAAAAAGTGCACACGTTGGGTATGAACGGCGAGCGTGTGTTTAGACGTCAGAGCTGCTGATTGTAGCCGATTGTACCGAAGATAACTGGGAAACAGAACAGAGATTCCCAGGGCTAAAACTCTCTCTCTCTCTCACACACACACACACACCAATCACAAATAAATAAACATGCATAAACACAGTCGTATAAATACACAACCGCACACACACACAGATATAACAGTTGATTACGCATATAAATGTACACATGCACGGTTACATATTTCTCTCATTCCCAAGCTTTCCGTTCAGGCTCAGGTCATTCGTCTCGTGAAACGCCCTCCGGTGGCTGTCTCAGATGAACTAAACAGGCATTTATTGTATTACATTGTTTCATTTCTCATATTATCTGACTAATTTTGAAAATTGACTGCCGTAATATAGTGCCTTCAACCAAAACACACACACCATGGGTCAGTTTAAGTGTGCTTAGAAAATACTTTTTTGGAGCAAAAATTCTTCCCAACAGCAAGAATTGAACCTGTGTCATCTGCAAAATCCCATTACAAAAGAGAAGAAGCAATTGAGTACATTTTGGTGTAGGAGTACAATGTTTAATGACATTAAATATTTGCCTTTCCTGTTTCCAATACCTCCCTAAAATATTAGTAAATGACGTGTGTTTCTCTTTTACTGCATTGCTATATTACAATGCTTTGTTAAAGACTCAGCTTTCACTCTGCCATTTAGACAAAAACTGCAGTAAACTGTAAACAGAGATGTTAT
Organism: Centropristis striata; assembly: GCF_030273125.1. Taxonomy (NCBI): domain Eukaryota; kingdom Metazoa; phylum Chordata; class Actinopteri; order Perciformes; family Serranidae; genus Centropristis; species Centropristis striata. Next base: position 22,839,717 of record NC_081524.1, on the reverse strand, counting down.
GGTAATCCAGCTAACACCTCCAATCACACTTAACCTGCAGTTCCACCCCTCATCATCCTCATGCAGCAATAAAAATGGATTAGAGGTGTGTTTTTTTTGCCTATTAGTCTACAAAACGAGTCTCCACTGCCAAAGTTTCAATGTGTTTTGATTTATAGAATTGAAAGATTTAAACGCAGAGCCTTGGTGGTTTTGGAAATGATGTACAATGTGTATGTTTTTGTGTGTTTATGCGTGTTTATGTATGCATGTTTAACCTGGGAAGATCGAGTTGAGGTCGACTGGTGGCTGGTTGGTGTCCACTGTGATCTTGAACTTGGTGGTTTTGGCTGGAGAGGAAGGAACACACACCAACGCCAGAGGAAGACTGAACGTGGACTGGAGAACCCTGGGAACTCCTGAGGAAAAGAAAAATATAGATCAAAACTGAACAAAAAAATGTTATGCTGCATTTACCCCCCATGTTCTCCGGTTGAATCGGTCATGGTTAAATGTGTTTTGACAGTTTTTCAATACGTTGAATAATTTTAACCAACAGAAGTTGTAAAGTTGCAAAATCCAGGTGTATATATATTTAGTTCTAAGTTGCAAAATCTGTGTATATATATTTTGTCCTAGGGAATAACCTCTACTGATACGACAAATGCAACAATAACTACTACTATTACTCTCCAACCTGCCTCCTTGGCTAAATCTTTTCCTGAAAAACAACTTTAAACTCACAGCCCACTTCCCCTGCAAGTCTCTGCCCATCTCCGCAAAACTCCCCTACAGCGAATCAAACGAGGTCGGCACATCGCTTTTCAGGCTCTCTCCAAACAGAAGTCAGGTTAGCATTTGTTAACACAGTCAACAGTGCATGATATTCAGATTACATGAGTATCTGAGAGCTACGAGGCCGAGAGACTCAACATCAACACCGGGTTCGGAGGGGCGTTCGTCAAAGAGCCGAAAAGGAAGTTTTGTGAGAAGTAGGGGGAAATTTTGAGAAGAAGAAAAAATAGGGGAGGATGAGAGTTAAGGCCAACTATAACTATGTCCTGAGCTTAAGCAGTGCTGAGCTTGGCAGAAATCTACACTTAGCTAGAATAACAGAGCGAGGGAAAGGGGTGAGGGAGGAAAACAGTTGTTAAGAAGAGATGGAGCGAGGGAACCAGGGGAGAGGAGGTGAACTAACGACAGGAGAGGGAGAAAACCTGAGGCGAGTGGAAATAAACCAGCGTGAGAGACGAGCTGAGAGAGAAATAATATGGGAAACGACAGCCATGGTGGGACGCTTTAATTATGGAATGTTCCAGGTTATTACAGATAGTAATAATTACCTGCAACTACTGTGCACCTTTTCATTCCTGACATGCAATTATTACGTGATTATGTGAATAATTCAATTTGGTTTGAATACATGAACTGAGACGGAGAGAGAAGAAGGGAAGAAGTGAAGCCAAGGAAAACAGCAAAAAACATGAGGAAAAGCAAGGAAAATTGATGGAGTTTTAGTGAGGGAGAAGGACTGCGGTCCATTTTTCTCTCTCTTTTCTCGCTTAATTTCTCATTGACCCTTCATCCTGGGTGACTGAAAAGGTCAGCAACAAATCACATCCAACAAACACAACATAGAGGGTTAAATCCACATGTTGTCAGAGTGAATATGTAATAAGTTTACTCAATATAAAAAACGGTTCTCTATGCTGAGTGATAATGATACTTAATTGTTTGATGGCTGGGTTTGATTCATTTTTTAAAATATATTTTTCAATATCCAATATAACTCAGAAGTCTTCAGGGTCAAACTCCCCCACCAGCTTGTGTACACATTGGTTTGTTTGTTTACTACTTTACATTTCTGATGGACATTTTTTTCAAGCCACACCACAGTGTTTATAAAGCAACGTACAAAAAAAAGTATCTGACAATAATCGGGGCAGACATGATGTACACTGTGATAGATTATTGACTCAAACTGGGTTTTAAGTCTCTCCAAGTTAAATTTCATAACACACTGGCATGACTGAAGCCAATGGCTGCCTGAGAAGAAGGAAAAACATTTATGTATTTATTTATTTTAAACAGCGTGGTGTGTTTTGGAAAGTGCTCAACATGAAGCTAAAGTATATATGATATGTAGGGATTGGATAAATAGGCAAAACATGCATGCTGAACTGCAGAATCATATTTACCCACGTACTGATGGGAAACACAAACAAGCAGAGTGAGTGACACTGAAACTTCACCTGCTCAAACCTCCATTTTTAGTTAGAATGAGGCACTTATTTCACTAATGTAACTTCGCATGGCCGATTAAGACTCTGAGATTTAAAGAGGTTTGAAAATGTGATGTTTTCAGCACACACACTGGTTGTCCACTTGTTACCAGTGTGTTGAATCAGGCTGCTGTGATGATTTTAACATAAACTCTTAAAATTATTTTACTCACTGTGTTTTTGTATTCACTGCAATATATAAAAATATCCTGCAGTCCCGCAGCTCTATGGAATCAGCACAATCATGGATAAATGGGAACAACTCAAACATGTCTTTTGTGCAGAATTATAGTTACAATGATATATATAAAATTTAAAAAAGGTAAAATGCACATCTAATTTATCTGAAAAATAATTACAAAAATGAAAAATTGGAATAAAATGGAATTTATATATACATAACACTTTTCTAAGTGCCCACAAGTGTCATGAAAATTGAAAAAAAAGTGGGTCTCCACATGCTATACATATACAACTATTTACATTTTTCCAGCGTCTCCTGTCCTCTCCTCTCTGCTCTGTGTAAGCAGCCTCCAGTTCTGTCAAAACATTTGCCTTAGCAGAATCACCCATGGCTTCACAGTGTAGCTGAAGAGTAGAATTTAATGTTTTAAACAGGATCTGTGTAGTGCAAAGATTTATTTTTGACGCTTTAAATGACACATGTAGAATAAAGTGATTTTGACAGAAATATGCATTTTTAAGCTTCATTTTTGGTTACTTTTTCTAATGGAAACTGTGAATAGACTTCGAATTCGGACTATAATACTTGTTTTTACACTTTCTTTCGACAATAAACTGTATTTTTGGCAATTTCTAAAAGAAAAACATATTTTTCAATGCCGCTGGCAGGATGGTGGTGAGAAAACAAGAAACAAGAACTCCATTTCACTGGTGATGATGATGGGTGGGAGGAAGAGAGGGAGAGACAGCTCATAAAAGCAGTGTAATAAAAACTGGGAGGGGAAGATAACGGAGAGAAAATGGAGATGGCGATAAACGAGATTAAAACAGATGACAAGGTAACGGAGAGAAGAAGAAGAGATAGAAGAAGGGAAGGGATAGAGGGATAGAAGGATGAAATGGAGGAAGAGGAAAGGAGTGGAGGTCATGAAAGGTTGGAAAAGGCCAGGGGAAACATGTTTCCATCTCAAATTCAGCATCACCATTCACTAGTCAACACTGTGTGTGTGTTTGGTTGTAAATCTCGTCTTGTTCCACTCCACCTCTGTACATTCCCAGACTGTCGTCACCAGGTTACACCCTCAGTGTAGAGATTTACCTGCACGATTAATGTTGAACCAGTGTGTGTGTGTGTGTGTGTGTGTGTGTGTGTGTTTTATTAGAATTTCACAAGCAAACTTTTAAAAGGCATCATTTCCAACACATCTGTGAGACGGTTTAGAGTCTCCAGACATCTGTATTATGTTGAATATATAATTACAGCAAGAAATGGAAGTCATAAGTCAACCTGTTCGCACTGGATCAGCAAACAGAACCAAACCCCTGCTGGACTGACCCAAAACCTGATATGAACCCACAAACCACATCTGCCTTAAACTGTTTAGCCCTTTTTGATTTGAACATTATTAACATACATTTTTCTTTGCTGTATTGTATTACTAATAGTCGCTAAAACTGACCCTGGGGGAGAACTGAACATTGTATCAAGGAAAGGCAGAAGGCGGCAAATACATTGAACTTTAACTACACTTAAACTGGGAGCAGTGGCTTCGAATTTCTGTTTCTAAAGGAAGCCAAGGGACTGAGCAGGTGAATAAACACACTTTAAGAAGGTTTAGATTTAAAATAATTCAAAAACTTCTTACAAGAAGGAAAGAAAAACTACAAATAAAAAATAAGAAGCCTATGATGACGGAAAATGGAACACAACTGCAAATAGTGGTGTTTAAACCTTGAGGTGTGTTCCATTATGACATGAGAGGGAAATTATTTTATTGTGGCGAACTGCACAATGCAGAATTAATTGTGTTTTTGCCCCGCAAGTTTGTGATTGTGTGAGTGTTCAGACTGAAAATGGAGACTACCATCTTGTGGTTGTTCGCCTCCGCCAACCGAAAAAGTTGCAATTCACATCCATGTCTGTCCAGACTATGTTGTGAAGACTTTGAAATAATTTAAAAAGGCCTAACCTGACCATGGTCACAATCTATGCATCTGTTGGTGAGTCACATATTGAAGAATAGCTAGAAAACATTATGATGTCACAGTGAAGTTGACTTTTGATCTTTTGGATATAAAATGTCATCGCTTTGATATTTTTTCCTATTAAAAATTTGTCTGAATTTGAATGACCATATGAATTCTTGCGTTATGGCCGAAAATAGGTTGTGAGGTCACGGTTACCTTGACCTTTGACCACCCAAAGGTAATCTGTTCATCCTTGAGTCCAAGTGGACATTTGTGTCAAAATGGGGTTAATAAGATAATATGTTCATGCGGATGGGGCGCATGTAGGTCACATTGACCGCCACCTTTGATCACCAAAATCGAAACATTTCCTCCTTGAGTCCAAGTGGATAAATGTGCCAAATTTGAAGTATTTAAAATGTCTTTAAAAAGTGTTGCTGAGACATTGAAATACACAGGAATGAGCTGGTTTGATGGACCATTGGCAAAAAACCTAAAAACGCAACTTCTCCGGCCATGGCTGTCTCCAACATGGTGGCATAAAAACTACAAGAGGCTTCACTTTGTGTGTAGATGTTGAAATGAAATAGGATCCAGGAAGGCCAGTTAGACTAACACATGCATGAGTTAATGGAATCCAAAGCTTATCAGACAGCAAAGCACTGCCCCCGCTGTAATTTTCTCTCATCTGTGACTCATTTTATGTTTTCTGATCAGTGTGAACAGCCACAGGCCTCGTGGAGACACGTTGTTACAATTTCCAACTGACTCAAACGTATTCCGTATCTGCTAAAGTCACATCCTGAGTCACGTCACCGACACGGGAGCTGAATTTAAATGCCGGATAGCAATTTGTCAGCGTTGCCACGGCAAAAAATAAACGTTGCATCATCTGCCTGCGTCAAATGTCACAGTTTTAGTCGGGTTTGATGACATGAAGAATGACAAGACACAGTGGGAAGACAAAGAGTAGACTGTTAGTGTTTGAGGAGATGTTTCAGTGAGACTGAAGCCAGAGAGTGAGTAACTGACTAAACATCATTTTTCAGTTACAGTAAACTGAGGTTACTGTGTTTGTCTTGCAGAGTCTTTGTTTCATTCATTACTTGTCCCGAGCTTTCATCTTCTGCAAACTGCAGTTTTTAAGAGTCTATATATACCTGACTCCACAGATAGGTCGCATACTGAGACATGTGACCCCAGACATAACCCCTCGTAGTTGCCTGCACTACTGTTGATGTGGGAAATGAAGCTTTGTCAACTGTTAAACACACTTAAAATCACAATTGAGCACCACTGCTGCTACTTGTTAAAGCTGCTGTACCTCCACTGTATCGCTGTCTCAGAGGACTCTGATTCCAATTATCTGGAATATGTGTGTGTGTGTATGTGTGTGTGTGTGTGTGTGCGAGAGAGAGAGACCACAGAGTTTATTTGAGCAGAGGACCACTGTACAGGATCAGGTTCTTACCACAGCTGCAGTGATGTCAGACGTGTGTGTGTATGATTTAGTGTGTATATGTGTGAAAGCAAAAATGTTTCATTCTTTGTGTGCGTGTGTGTCTTTTTATCATTTCCTCTGTGATACACACAGTCACAGCACAGCCCAGTCTACAACAAATCATATTCATATGCAGCCATTCTGTATTGGTGATTTGCATTCAACAGCCCCACTTAGAGCCAGAAAGTCCAGGTGTGGACTTCTGGATAAATTTTATCCTTTGACACACGTCTCTGTCTTACAATATGTTATTAATCTGATATTTCTATTGTGCAATAATAACCGAGATCTTTTCTTCAACTTGACCAAACCCCAATAATGCTTTCGCATTGACATAATACTTACATTTCCCAAATCAATACAATATTGAGACAATAATAAGCTAACAGTCAAACACAAGTATCAAGTCTTTAGAAGTGCCGGTACCCTTATATATTTCCACACTGATGCAACTATATACAACTACTATGCAGCTATCTGCAATAAAGTTAGGTGAATCGGTGCATTAAGTTGGAAAGTTAGATTTCTCCACTGGATTTTGGATTATTGCAGAAATGAAAAACAATAATTTTTGGACATTTCACATGTTGTTCAGCAAGATAATATTCACAAATGAACACCACTTCTATGATTTTTGTAGAATAAATGCAATCTCCAGAAGCAACAATCAAACGTTACAAAATAAAGATCAAAATGACAGTCGCATGACTTCAGCGTCACCACCCGAGTTGTTGATGTTTAATGTCCCCCACAACCTCTGCAGTGGCATTTAGCCGCTTGTTCATAACAATCTTTTTTAAGTCATGTAAAAAAATCACTAGTCGGATATCAACCATCGTATTTTATGTCGTAGAATAAAACATAAAAAAATCTGTGACAGTCACAGACATTACTTCAGGCATCTTACCAAAGATCCATGAAAAAAAACATTGCCTTTGAGATGAGGACTGGAACTAGAACTAGAAACTAGAACTGGAAATGAAAAATCGCTCACTCATTTCCAGGTTTAAGGACTCATTCCTGCAGCACTCTGTCAGCTTTGCGTATAATTTTGAGCATTATGAATAACTGTTTGCTTGACAAGGTTATACAATTATTTTTGTTTTGATATGGAGATACATTTTTTTAATTGGGTGTCTGATACAACTGTGATTTTATTTTAAAAAGTGTGTGAACTGATATGCTTTCTGAATGTACTCTAAAGTTCTCCTTTCTTTTCCATCTTTCTGTTTCACACACTTTCATTTTAACAGTTTATGTGTTGCCAATAATGTATTTGGCTGATGCATATGAACATAATTTGCAGTTGAGAGTGAGAGACAAAAAAACACTCTACTGTATGTGTGTGTGTGTGTGTGTGTGTGTGTGTGTGTGTGTGTGTGTGTGTGTGTGTGTGTGTGTGTGTGTGTGTGTAATACTGCAGGGCCTCTAAGCCCACTATAGATTACAGGACATCCTATTCTGTATCAAAGCACACAAACCCAGACGGACTAAAACAAACACTGGCTGACGACTACGAACACTACTGCCGAAATACATGTGTGACTGTGTATCTGTGAGTGTGTGTGTGTGTGTGTGTGTGTGTGTGTGTGTGTCTGTGTGTTGCTGCCCTGAAACATGCAAGTCAATGGGCTTCCATACGCATGTATGTGTTTATGCGAAACAGATGATATTTCTGTGTAAACTGCACAGAGTATAAAAGGATATGAATGGATATTTACTTATTCCATACAGTTAGGAAGTGTGTATGTGTGTACAAGTGTGTGTGTTTGTGTGTGCACATGTATGTGTGTACAGACTCTTGCCAAGTATCACGTTACAGGAACATAAACAGTAGGCAGCGGTCTCTTCCTGTATATACAGTGGTGTGTGTGTAGGTGTGTGTGTTGGAATGTGTAGTTTTGATTATGTGTGTGTAAGAGAGTACTGAAGTGTATGGTCAGAAATACAGCAAATGATGCACATATAAGTGTCTTTTTAATAAAGAGTGTGTATGTGTGTTTCTACTTGCTCTATTCTATTATTGTCTATTCCAGCACTACAAACCAAACACTTACCTTTGGGATTAAGCTCTGCAGAGAGGAAGAGGAGAAGAGTTAAAAGTTAGAAAAGAAAATGCAGACAGATCACAGGGACAGAAAAAGAAAAAAGGTGTCCCCCCCTCCTCTATCTAGTTTTATTCAGTGCAGACCAGTAACAAATGAGCGCTGGAATAACTGGGCTCTACTGTTCAGAGAGGAGGGGATTCCCTGAGAAAAACTTCTCCTTCTCCTTGCATATGGATATACACAAACTTAAAAACACACTCGCTTGGTGTGCTTGGTTTGCCATCCCACACAGTTGGAAAGTACCGCTGGAGGAGAGCGCGGCCATCCCGACTGAGCCAAACCGATCTTGAATATGATAAGATGTCCACATCCAAAATTAAACATCTGCTCGTCCAGGGGTTAGTATGAAAAGTGCTCTGACAGAATTCAGAGAAAAAGACGTTTGAAGAAGATCTACGGTTATAAAATAGAGTTAAAAGGAGAGATGGTAGCTAAATTGAAAGCCAATCATCCTCTACATGTATACATTGTTTATTTCATCACCCTATGTATATATGCACATATTTCTTTATTGTTTATTTGGGCACTTTTCCTTTAAATTATTGCTCAGTTTATTCTGTGTTTAACTGTTTGTCTTTTTTCTATTTAAGTACCTCTGAGAGAATTTTAAAGCTAGACTAATATTCCTTACATGTAGCACACATACTTGGCAAATAAAACAGATACTGATTGGGAAAAAAATTATAATACTTTGACAATGAACATTGTCCACTGGTAATTAGCCATTAGAAAACTGTGTGCCCACCACTACAATAAGGAAGCTGAATCAGAAGGTGCTCCCAAATGCAACGGACAAAATAAAATGCCATTCTATCAAAATGCACATTGACAGATAAATAATTTATATTATTTAGATAATATTCAAGCTATTTATGTTGTAGACAGTTTACAGGTGGTAAAACTGAAATGCCATATATTTTGAGTCACTCAACACAAAAACACTACCTGTGCCATTGTGAAAATTTAAAAACTGCATAGGAAGTTGGAAGCAGCATTAATCTAATTACCAGATTCTCACCTTTATTTAGTCAGAGTAGGTTCACACACAGTCACACTCACTGCCCAGCATACCCCCACAGTGTTATCTGATGGCCACTCAGCAGCTCTACTGGAGGCTCCAGAGCCCTTTTAAATCAATTTGACTCAATAACGTCACATAAAGGTGTTTAATATATGCAGTATGTGTATGACACTTATCTTAGTTAGACCATCGATGGAAAAACCTCATCATATGCTAGAATCAAGCTAATACGCCTACACAGGTGTGTAGCACTCACTTGGACAATGCAAATGCACTCTGAGAGCACAGACCTCCCCCAAGATCATCGCCTCTCTCGCAATGGTAACAAGAATGTAAAAATATTTGTGTATCCGCCTGTGATTTGGATCAGCTCGACAATTTAATGGGTTCTTTCTTGGCCCACGCTACAATCGTCCACCAAGTTTCATGAAAACCGGCCCAGTAGTTTTTCTGTAATCCTGCTGACAAACAGATGAACTGAAACCATAACCTCCTTAAATATGAGACATCTATGGAGGCTTTTGTGTGTATGCAGTTTTACAATCCTTTCACATGGAAGGAAACAATTAAAATCCTCTTTTGTCTCCTATCCTGGAGGATTTTTAGCAATCTGCCAAACTAAGCAGCAACGTTTACAAAAGGGCAGAAAAGTAACGCTGAACTATGAAAATAAGAGTCAGGTTGCGAAACAGAATTTTTCTTTACGAAGGTAGAGCATCTTTTATCCCTGCTCCCCGCTGCCAGATTTTCCCAGCTGCGGTGGGATTTAAACAGCCAGACTCCTGCTTCTCTAACCTTTAGGCCGCAGCAATAGAAATCTGGCAGATTAAGCTCTGATTTGATTGGTTGAAGAGGATTTCCTGTGAAGGTGAATGAGAAGCAGATGGCAGGTTGCAGGCCAATGAAAAGGCACCGAGGTGCTGAGTCAGAAAGTTCACGTTATTAAACCTGATGAAAGTCACGCTTCCTTACTGCTGCATCTCTTTCCTGTATTAACTCTGCATTCATCTCTCTCGCTCATTATTCTGCCTTTTATTTAAATATTCTGATATATATATATTCTTATTACATTCAATTAAATAAACACAGAGGATCTAAAAATAATCCATCTCCCAATCCAACATCACAAACCACAAACCTTTCTAATTATAATGGGTTTCTGTTTAAGAAATAACATATATAATATTCTTTGGCATAGGATAACATTAAAGAAATGATCAAACCAAAGTGACACACTGGGACTTTGATGTCTTTACCCAGCTCTGATAAATACATAATCAATACCACACGGTTTCTAAAAATGTTCGTATTAAGCCGTATTATCTAATCCTAAAACACACATTAACTTCTGTCATTACTTTGTCTCAACCTCTTCTTACCACTCTGTGCTGCCAAAGAAAAGAAAGAAAAAGCAGAATTTGAGGGGAGAAAATGAGAAAGAAAAAAGAAAAAAGGCTAGAACAACACAAAGAGGAAGGTAGAGAAAGAAAGAAAAAAGAACTAAAAGCATCAATGTTGAGTGAAAGCTGCAGTTAAACGTAAAGGACATGTCAAATGGAGCAAGGAGCCACTTGCAACACACACACACACACACACACACACACAGACACACACAGACACACACAGACACACACATACACACACATACACACACGGTAGCCACTGCTGGCCTGCTGCCAGCCAGTGTTCAATCAGTCTTTCCTGTTCTAAAATCTCCTGTAACGGCTGAGAAATTAGACTGGCTGAAATGAGTGAAACTCTGGATCCATTAGCTGGTGTGGTAGGAGAAAAAAAGTCAACTTGAGTGTTTCATGACTGCAAGCCTTTATTATATCAATAATAACAGACGGTTGAGAAGGTGTTCTTGGCTATAATTAAATACAGAAAAACCAAAGTGCTCTATTTTTTTGTTTCTTAGAAATAAAATATCTCAGCATTTAAAATATCCCTCCATGCCTTTTCCCAGACCCCTTTTATTGAATTGCTGTTTTATTTTTAAACCCACACTTTTGCTGGGTTTTCTACCAATACAGCCAACAGTGTGGTTAGGTTGTGAGACCTTCTCACAGATGTTCTGAGTTGGAGTCCCTTTGCCATCATGCTGAAGTGTCACTGAAATCACTTGAGGCTGTTCTGTAACTAATCCTCTGATCCTCCTTTGGTATCATCTAATCTTCTCAATCCCAGTAAAGAATGTCTTAAAATAGTGCTGTCAAAATAAAGCTTGTCATTTTTGCGGTTACTTTGAAATATTTAATGCATCAAAAAAATAATAATAATGCAGTTGATGCAAAATAAAAGTTCTGGGTTTTATACTTACAGTAAAGATATTATTTGACAATAGAATACGTACGACAACTATGCGTTATAATAAGGTGTGGTTTTAAAAAAAATGATTAAAGTGCAATCAATATTTTTTTTTAATCTTTTAAAATATTATTACGAGTTACCAACAAACTTTTAGTTCAAACTAGTATGCAAACATAACAATTAGTAGATAAAAACGAGCTCTCCGGTAGTTTCATTCCTGCTGTCCAACAAAGGGAGCCGGTTTGAGAAGTTCACTTCTACACAAAAGTACAAAAATGTATCTTTAATACTCCATATTAAAAATAAAAAAAATCAAGACAACTTACACTGAAGTCCAAAGTGAAATTGCCTCATCAGAAAAACAGAGATGTTAAAGGGATCCATTACTACATTAAGGAAGCAATTTAAATTGTGGATAAAAATGAAATACGTCACTAACAAAGAAAAGTTAGTAACAGAAAACCCCTAACATAACCCTATTTGCATTTACACACAGATCTGCATCAAAATATATATGTATGAGGAAAATATTGGCCAGATGTTGTTACAAACAAGTGCAGCAGTTCATTAGAAAAAAAGATAAAATTAAGTCCTGTTAAAAATCCGTGGGCCTAAAACGATTCACTTGTTCCTTGGCCAGCAGCCAAACTCTCCACCAAATCTGTTACTAAATCTTTGTTATACAGTGCAAACAAACAATAAGGCCTGAGAACATGATCTGCTTGGCAGAGGTAACTAGCAACACCAACAACTTGAACTGGCATGCAAAAGTGCCTTGGAAATGGATTACAGACCTGGTCGTTAAACAAGGAAGGACCTAACAAAAATACTGCAGCCTCCTGGAGACATCAACATGTGGAGATGCCGGTCACTCTGGCAAGCTCAATAAAACAGGAGAAAACAATAAAGACTGCCAACTAGCTCCCTAGGTTTCCACATGAACTGGCTTAGCAAGCAATGAATCATGGCTGGCCGTGTTTTATGGAAATTATCCGCACAGTCGCAACTTATCTTTGACAGCTCGGATGAAAATGCCCATTGTGTGTGAGCTAACAATGCACTGTAAATGCCAACTTGACCACTTGATCCCTCTGAAGTGTGTTTGTGTAAAGCTCATTGTCAGGGTGTTAGGAAAATCACATAGGGGCACTAATGAAATTCTTTCTAGATTGTAATGAGTGTAGCCTCCTTTGAAGGGCTTAAGGAGTCAACAGTCTTCTTAAATGTCAAAGCCTTTGTAGAGCTTAAAGACGGGCACGGTAGCCACTGGGTGGGACGCTGTTATGTGGGGCGGGTGGTGTTAAAGCGTAATCATCACCCCTGGGTGGGAGCACAGAAAGAAAGAAAGAGATAGAGACAAAGTGATGCATTCCTCCCATACCGGGAGAGCATTTAGAGGATGAGAGGAGACAAGGCATTAATGTAGATTAGCACTGCAGGAACACACAACTGCACACACATGCTCTTAAGATGACCACTTTGCAGCTCACCACCAGAGTTTAGAGCAGATACATGATGGTTGGGAGAAAATATAGACAAAAAACAGCCGACGGGCGTGCTGTTTAAGGTGAGATATGAAATACGATCCAGGAAGTCCAAGCTGAGTAAAAGCGTTTAAAGACTTATCAGATGCCCAAAACACTGCTAAACAGTTTGTAGCTCTCACAGGCAGGGTTTCACCACTCTGGGAAGTCACACAGTGGCAACTTTTCAATGTCTTGTTGCAGCAATTACATGAGAAATATCCTCATCCAAAACCTTTGGGATGAACAGCACTGACTTCAAGCTTTCAGTGTTGGTTATCATTAACCCCCTGAAACCCACAACTCGCAGGTGGATTTGAAAGGCATATTTTCTTCAAAATTAAGCCATCAGAGCCAGAAACTGTAAAACAGATATTGTCTTCAGATTTTCTTTTTAAAATTTTGCCAGAAAAAAATAAAAATAAAATAATAATGCTGCACTCATCGGCACAACTGCAAAACCTTGAGTGGCTCCGCTGAGACCAATATTGGTAACACAACAAGTATACTGAAAATGTGTAAATATACAGTACTGGCAGGTGTGGAAAAATGCCTAGAAGATTTGATGCTGGTTTGAAGGCAAATGGTGGTCACACCAAATATTGATTTGATTAAGATTTTTCTTCTGTTCACACACTTTGCATTTTGTTAATTGAAAGATTTAAAAAAATGTCATTAAAAAAAATATCAAAGAAATGTAACTTTCTTTTTCATATAATGTATGGCAATTTAACTGTTTTGTACTGTACAAAATACATTTTTGAGGTTTTTATATATTGCAGTGAAAAACGAGGCCAGAGTTAATAAAATGTGGCAGGAGCAAAAAACACACTGAAAACTGCTCAGGGTTCAGAAGGTTAATGCTCTCCTTGGTCTAAAATACCTTCCCTCATTTCTTTCGACCTTTTTCAAAGTCTTTTCTCCCTTTCTTCTTCTCCATCCGGATATAATTCACCTCCTTACCTCCTTCCCCTCGTCTAACTCCGAGCCTACCTCACCTCTGCTCTCTTTTTTCCATCTTTGCGTGCCTCTTCTTGCTCCAACTTTTAATAAACCTCTTCCAATTCTACCTCCAGTCCAACAGGTTCCTTCCAAAACACGAGATCAGCCCCCTACACACTCCACCCCAGCTGCTTGGCTTCCAACGCCTGTTGAAATACTCCTTATTTTAGGCTATTTTTAGCATCACAATAAAGCTTAAGAAAAAAGAAACACTTCCCCAATATTTCCAGACATTTCACATTAAATGTGCTTCTGGGGAGGGAAACTGTTCCACCAGCAGAGACCTGCCAAAGCAAATGTAATCCAAAGGAAACAATAGCATGAAAACACAGATTTTTTTTCACAAGCTGCTTTTTGAACGAACGCTGAAATCAGTATTTAAGAAAAAAAAAAGGACGTCTGTGACATTTGAAATAAAGAGTGGTTTTGTTGGTTTGCAGGGGAAAGTAATATCTTCCAGAATTATTACAGGGTCTGGAAACAGACGCCTGGAGGGAGCAGGGGGATGAACTGGGCCTGTCTGGAAAGGGCCCAGATGTCCTTACGTCAAGTCAGCGCTCTGTTAGCAGCTGGTGTTCAGCACCATTACTGAACACTGGATGTGATGTTTGAGACTTCAGACTGTCGTGTTTTTTGCTCTTATTACATTTTACTCACTGTGGTTTTTTATTTCACTGCAATCTATCTATAAGTCCTGCACGTCTATGGAGCACAATCGTGGCTAGAAGCGAGAACAACTCAAAAATGTCAAGAATAACACAGTTATAAAGAAATAAATCATAAAAAAAGAAAGAGTGCAAAATTAATTTATAAAATGTAATTTATTTATACAACACATTTCCAAGTGCCCAAAGGTGCCATGAATATTGGGTAAACATATTGTGTCTCCACATATTTTACATATTGAACTATATATTCTAAGCAATTCTAAAGTCACCAAACCAGATCCCTTCCTCCCCCGGCTGCGCCTAGAGACCCTGTCCATGAAGACCACAAACAGAATCGGAGACAAGGGGCAACCCTGGCGGAGGCCAACACCCACTGGGAACGTGTTTGACGTTGTGCTGAGTATGCGGACACAGCTCTCACTTTGGTTACATAGGGACCGGATAGCTCGTAGCAACGAACCCGGTACCCCATATTCCCGCAGTACCCCCCACAAGACTCCCCGAGGGACACGGTTTTAAGCCTTTTCCAAGTTCACAAAACACATGTAGAGTGGATGAGCAAACTCCCATGACCCCTTGAAGAGCTGGTCGGTTGTTCCACGGCCAGGACGGAAGCCGCATTGTTCTTCCTGAATCTGAGGTTCGACAATCAGCCGGAGCCTCCTTTCTCTGCTTTTTGCAGATGATGTGGTTCTTTTGGCTTCATCAGACCGGGACCTCAAGCACTCATTGGGGCAGTTTGCAGCCGAGTGCGAAGTGGTTGGGATGCGTGTCGGCACCTCCAAGTCTGACGCCATCTCTCTGCCGGAAAAGGGTGGACTGCCCCCTCTGGGTGGGGAGAGAGGTACTGCCTCAAGCGAAGGAGTTCAAGTATCTCAGGGTCTTGTTCACGAGTGAGGGTAGAACGGAGCATGAGATGGACAGGCGGTTTGGTGCAGTGTCAGCAGTCATGCAGGCGCTGTACCGGACCGTCGTGGTGAAGAAGGAGCTTAGCCGGTCATGTGGTCATGAGCTTTCTATAGCGAGCGAAAGAACAAGATCGCAGATACAAGCGGCTGAAATGAGTTTCCTCCGTAGGGTGGCTGGGCTCAGCCTTAGAGATAGGGTGAGGAGCTCAGACATCCGGAGGGAGCTCAGAATATAGCTGCTGCTCCTTCACGTCAAAAGGAGCCAGCTGAGGAGGCGCCTCCCGTTAGAGGTGTTCCAGGCATGTCCAACTGGTAGGAGGCCCCAGAGAAGACCCAGAACACGCTGGGGGGATTATATCTCTCACCTGGCCTGGGAACGCCTCAGGGTCCCCCATGAGGAGCTGCCCCCACAACCCGGCCTCGGATAAGCAGACAAGAATGGATGGATGGATAGATGGAACTATATATTTACATTTTTGCAAGCTCTACTTACAACCTCTCCTGTCCTCTCCTCTCTGTTCTGTGTAAACAGCCTGCTGTTCTGTCTGATTTTCAGTGAATATTTGTCATGTGACCGTTCGTCTCAGCAGAATCAATCATGGCTTCACAGTGTCACAGGTAAGCAGAGAATTTAATGTTTTTAACAGGGTCTGGTTATTACAAATGGGTTTTTTTGGCCACACTTTAAATATGACATGTTGCTTCGGTTTGGTTACTTTTTCAAACAGAAAGGTTTGTAACCTATGACCTGTTCAAGGATCATTGGAAGGTTCAAATTACTGTAACAAAGTCTTGGCTTTAATGTAAACACTTGTTTTGAATTCTACCTTTTTGCCAGCTTTTAACTTAATTATGTTAAATTTCATTGCAGTCTTACAACTAATGAATCAGATTTGCCGTAGTGCCATGTCAGGTGTTGAATGTATGGAGAACAGCATCACTCAGCATCATTCTCAACGCTACAAGTGAACACTCAACACTGCTACAGCCAAACAAGCTGAGAGCTGAGTTTGATTGATTTATTCTGTGTTAAACAGAAAGTCATTATTACCAGTGTTTCTGGAAAACCCATCTGTCATAATGTTTTTCTTGTTAAAATAAAAGTTTTGATTGGAACTAAACAAGCACACATGAGGCAAAGCAGAGAACTGTGTGTGTGTGTGTGTGTGTGTCTGTATCTGTGTCTGTGTGTTTGTCTGTGTCTTTGGATGCATCCCCTTGCATACAGGCAGGCATGCATTGGGCTGCTTTTTCATTTTATTTCATTTTTCTTTTCTTTTCTTTTCTTTTCTTTTCTTTCCATATTACATGTTTATTGTTCTATGTTTGTTTTATTCATCATTGTATTTCTACGTCACACAGCTGTGCTATATTTTATTGAATCTTGAATGCATATTTTTGTAACAAATGGTGGACCTCTCACTTTTTCTCACTCAATATTGCATTGTATTTTTGTACTTTGATGTGTACTTGCCCAATAAAAATTAGGTCACAAAAAAAAGAAAACCATGGAAAATGTCTAGATATCAGCTCTGAAATTAAACTCTTATGAGCTATTTTTGTTGCTATCATTATATTTGTCCAAACAAATGAACCTTTAGTTGTACCAGACATTGAAATTAACAAGAAAGCAAGGAGAAAACAAGGGTGGTCTAATAATGTTTTCCATGACTGTAGATATGCAATATGTACAATGCTGCAAGCATTTTCTAGGCTATTTATATTTATTCTAATACTTTTGAATATGTACACACAGTATATTGATGTGTTTACCTGTTGGTGAGCTGTAGGACACGGTGATGTCTCCGGTCAGGTCAGCAGCGGGGTATCGGCCATTGAGGAAAGCTGAAAACGCCACAACCGTAGAGGAGCCAACACCTGAAGAGCGAGAGCAAAGATACGTTCACATTAACATGGAAATCTGTCTGCAATTCAGTCTAATCTCTCATGTCATAGTTCTGCCAAAACTTGAAATGTATTCCTGAAAAAGAGAAAAAAACATCTGGTACAGCACTTATTGTAATTTAAACTCATAGTACTTATAGTAATATCCTTTTTCTTATATTTTTGGGAGCATATTATAACTTTATTGTACATTTGACAGTAGAGAAATGAGAGGGGAGGAGAGTTGTATTTCTTTTTTTTTTTTTACTTTTTACCTGGTCAAAATTCTTATTCTGGATTAACCATTACATGGTTGATTATTAACATCCCTGTTTGGAAATGTTGGTTACAGTTCTTAAATTAAATGAGAATTTTGTAGAAAAATTAAGTTATCAAAAGACAGTTGTTACTGGTACAGTAACTTAGTGTATGCTTGTACCCAGTTGAAATTGACATTGCAACATTTTAGGACTTTTAGGTGAGAAATGGTGTCAAAGGCTGCTAAAAACAATAAAAAATAAACAACAATATTAAACCATAAAATAAATAAAAATAATCTGTCATTCCTGGAGTGAACCAGCTGGCGAATTGTGATGTTCCAGGGCTGAATACTAAATAGGAACTCCACCAATTACACTCATGAAATTTAGTTTATTTAACACAAGGAGTACTTCTTGTCTTGTGAAACAGTTCAACTTTTCTGAAAAGTTTGAAAAAATTACTATAAGACCTCAGCCTGGGCTTGAGATTTAATATAATTCAAGAACAGCCAAAGTTACCTACTGGATGTGTGGCGTTTGAAAGGAATGAATTAGAAGGAACGGGGATAATCTAATCAATGACAATTGAGTTGCATTATGGGAAATGTAGGATCCACTGTTTTAGGAGCTTGAGCCTTGCCAGACAAGGGACTACAAGTCACGATATTCATCTCTCCCAACTGTCTGGAACTGAAATAGGAAATTACTTGAGTACTCCTTCAGGTAATTTGTGTTATTACAAATGTTAATGTCATTTTGAGGTTTTCAGAAGTTCCAGCTTTACTTTTCTCTGCCTCTCTTTAAAAAAAAGACGATGAACGATGGATAAGGAAACAAGGTAGCCAACGGAACACACACACACAAACTTAAAGAGTCAGCATTTTCAAGGTGCAGACACGACAGGATACAGCAAACCCAAGACTAACCAGACCTCTTAATGTACACACACACACGCTAAACATCTGCAGGCAAGGTGAGGACAGAGGATTAACAACAGTAACCAGGACTTTAACTTGCATCCAAGTGCACGCACACACACAACACTGAATTTTTATGTAGCATGAGAGAGGGGTGATGACTTGTACCTTCCCTTCAAATACCCCAAAACCAACAGAGAGAGATGGAGAGAGAGACAGAGAGCAAACACGCCGGAGAGGAAAAGCAGGGATCAAATACAGACGGAGAGGAAAGGATATATTACAGCTAATGGCTTCATGCAGTCACACACACACACACACGGGGCGGTGTGGTGGTGTAATGGGGCGTGATGTTCCTGAGCTCGGCCTGTTACAGGTGACTGAACCCCAAGTATGTGTGTATGTGTGTGTGTGTCTCCTAATGGATAAAGTGTATGTGTAACGAATGAAAGTGAGGAGACAGTGTGTGTGTGTGTGTGTGTGTGTGTTTGGAAGTATTTCTGACTGTATAACATCTTGTTTTTCTAAATTTGTTTATTAAAAAGGAGCAAATTTGCTGACCTCACACACACACACACACACACACACACACACACACAGACACAGACACAGACACAGACACAGACACACACACACACACGAAGGTTAGACAAGGCCTCTCGAGTTGAAGTAGACAGAGCAGGAGGAGACGAGATGGATGAGAGGAGATGAAAGGAGAGACGACGACACCTCCCCTCCGACAGACAGAAGAGAAGATTAACGATAAAAAGCAGACAGAGACTTTCTCCACACTCTGTCAGACGCCCTGACAGCGTGACCTCCTCTCTACGTTCTTGTCTGCTCTTCCACAATCTTCTCCCATCTCCAGCATCTATCCCTCCTTTTTTCACTCCTTCCTGTGACGCATCTCTCATTCTCTTTATCTTTTTCTTTCTATATTACCACCAGAGTCCAGCTGATGCAGGGATTTTTAAGGGAGGCAGTGAAATCAATACTGAGGGATGAAAAAATGTGAGCTGCCGATATTCAGATACTGGTTTTAACATGTTTAACAAGTTACCCTCAAGAGAACCCGAAGGAGATGAGAAGAGCATTTATTTCTGTATGTTAAATATGAAGCTATAACCGGGACTTCTTCTATTCATCCACCTCTTTCCTCTCAACTCACGATGGAGTTCTCCCATTTTTGTTCTACCTCCTTTTCATTCCCCCTTTGTCCTCTCCTTACTCCTTGCTCTCGCTCTTCTCCCTCTCTCCCACCCTCTCATCCTGTCTGTCAGCAGCAGGCTTTTAACCTGCCTGACCCTGAGGTCAAACTGGTCAGACTGGTTTAAGTGCTTTAAGTGTTCCCAGGCCCATTAAGACCAACAAACAACACCAAAGAAGACACAAAGTAATCCCTCCCTCCTTTCTATCCATCTCTGTCTCTTTTCTCTTCAGCTTGTCATCATATATTCAGGCACATCTGGACAGGTCACGGGGCTGCCGTGGGCGTTGGACCTGTGAGCTCCAGGTAACATGTACGTCTGTGTGACCCGGAGGTCCGACCCAGTGAGACTCTTCAGACTGGTCCCAGTGTTCTCAGGCACATTAACCCATTAACACCACTGCCAACGAAAACAAACTCCACAAAGGGGGCTGAAATCCCCATTTCACTACCTCTCTGTTGCTACCTTCCTTTTTCCCTTTTTCTCCATCTGAACTTTCTTCTCACCCTCATCACTTCTGTTTTTCTAACTTTTTGTCACCTTTTCATTGCTTCTACCCCTTCTTTATCCTCAAGTTTATCCCTCTATTTCCTCTACAGAGAAGGAAGGATGCCTATTCTCCTTCAAAACCTAATTCTGACTCACTTATCAATATTTCCTCTATTTCCTTAACAGTTTTCAGCTGCTCCTCTTCTTCCACCACCGTTCTTCCTCTCCATCACCTCCTCCTTCTATTTATACTTTGTGTGTACGTTAATTAACAAAGATATTGCGGATCTTGGTGGTAGTAGCAAATATTCAAACGAGAACTTTGAAGGCCGAAGTGGAGAAGGGTTCCATGTGAACAGCAGTTGAACATTGAATTAAAAGGTATATGACGTAAATATAACTCAGCATGTTGTTAGGAGTTTAATTTTGGGACTAAAGAAAGAAAATAGTTGCAAAAAAGCTCTGTTAGTTTTCCACTTTTTTTCTTCTTATTGTTTGTACACAGTCTGTTGCTGGCCTTCCTTCTCTGCCCCCTTCATTGGTCATGTTTTACACTGCAACTTGCAGACACATCAGCATCATTTCTGAGGATGTGGTTATGGTAATGCAGGTTAGTTATGATGCACAAGCAACTGCATGCTTCTGCCCAAGAATATAGGCACTACCATCCTTTGCAACTTAACTGCTTTCTGTCATTTTGTTCCTTTTTCTACTCCCTCCGTGTTTTCTTAGTCCCTCCTATATAAATTGTATAATTTTCCCGTTCATTTATACAACAGGTGTAACACAATTTATTGAATAAGATGTTTAAAAACTTTATTAAAAATATTTTCTAATGGCAATGCAAGGATTTATAAAAGCAATATTGTCCTATTTCAAGTTATTATTGTCTGGTCTGGTGCATGCGCAGTTGAAAATAGATCAGAGAGGCGCAAAAATTGCATTTTTCATTTAAATTAGAGTACAAAGAGCAGAGTTTGATCCTAGAGGTTGCCCTGAGAATCATCTTTTGATTCTATCCTTTTCTGTGAAGGTGTGAAGAAGAAAAAAACTGCTCTGTAACGTGAGTGAGTGTGTGTAGAGAGCGGCGCTGGAGCTATCCTCAGGTTATAGTACTTGACAGCTCAGGTTAAACCAAGTACTGACTGTTTGGAAGAGGTGAGAGGTCAAGAGGGGTGGAGATGGGGATCTATACCGCACAAGGAGATGGGAAAGGGGAATGTGTGTGCGTGTGGGTGGGTGACCTTTCCTCGCCATGTGCAAATAATATAAAAAAGCAAAACATTGAGAGGAAAACAAATCTGGATGGTAAATTTGTTCTGAGACATTCCTGGTCTGCTACTGCTTCACCTGTGTGTGTGTGTGTGTGTGTGTGTGTGTGTGTGTGTGTATGTAATAATCAGGCATCTTGTCAGGTCCAGAGGCAAACAAGAGAATCTGAGGTGACCATCGGTACGGTGTTAAACATTGACCTCTGACCTCTACCGGTCAGGATCGGGTCGGATCGCTGCTGAGGGTCTGAGCTTAAACACAACGAACCTGATCCTCTCAACTCACTTCTGAATTCAAAACAAGCATTAAGTTTTGAATTCACAAGTTTCTTTGCTGGATTTAAATGTTTTGGTTAGAGCTCCATATGGTGCAGAATGATGAGGATGATAGTTTTGGCAACATGAAGGTGGAAAATCAAGCACAGAGAAGTTCACACAAATGGCTTCAATAGCTCCAATTCTGAAGAAATGTGATGTTGAAAAATGGTTTGTGCACATGAAGTTACTGCACAACCCAGATTTCAAGAAAGGAAAACTTTATAAACAGAGTGCAAGTATTTGCATATCCTTTGCAACCTCAGTAAATACAGTACAAAGACAAGATATTTAACGTTCACACTGGGAAACTTTTGCAGTAAATATAGAATGATTTGATGCATTCTGGTGTTTGTTTTTTTAAAATTGTGGTGCATTTATTCTTGTTCAGATGTACAAATAAAAATGTATTATACATGCAAACTGATAAACTGCACATGCAACTATTATCTGCACATGTAATACATGTATAAACACATAAACCTTCTTTCTGTAATGTTGAATCAATTTAATATGCTTGCACAGCAACTTACTCCACCTATGAAGCAGTAAAATGCATGCACCATATGTAATGTATTTGCACATATCCATTTAAATTTCTTTACTAGACATACAAAATAATATTTGGAGATTGTACCAATTTACTCTGCATATGCAGCATAACTGCAACTTTCTTCACAAGAAGAAATAACGCAACAATGGACTATATTGATATAAACAGAATTTTTTTTCTATATCTTGTTTATAATATACCGCCCAGGCCTAGCGGGAGTGTGAACGTGTGTGATGAAGGAGAGGAGGAGTGCTGAGAGAAGAAACGGATGGGAAGTATGAAGAGTGGGGATGAGGAGAAGGAAAAGAAATGCGGAAAGAGAAGGAAGCAGAGGGGAACTAGAAACGGAAGAAATAAAGACATCGGGGGACAGCATGACGAATGAAAAAGAGGAAGCGGAGAAAAGATGGAAAGAGGAAGCGGTAGAAACGGGGAGGGAGAAAGTGAGAGTGGGGAAAGAGGGAGAGAACAAAGGAGGCAGTGTGTGGTGAACAGGGGATTGCGTCGCCATCTGAGACGAATAAAAACTGGAATAACAATAAAAGTCGGAAGGCGCTACCTCCCCTCCTCCTCCTCCTCCTAACACACTGAACAGCATGTGCACACACAAAAACATGCATCACCACTTTTATTGTCCTTTGTTTTTCTGTAAAGCAATTTGTGACAAATCCTTTCAAAAAGGTCGGGAAATAAACTTGGGTTTACATTCGCACTTAAACTGAACACACACACACACACACATACCACTCGCACACAAAGACAAGTGTGGACGCACACAGAGCCAGAGAATCAAAGACACATGGGACAGCAAACACTCACTATTCTATTCAAAGGGGAGATGAATCTTGTCATCATCATGTAGTTTGATGAGTGTTTACATCTGTTCAAGTGTGTGTGTAAAGGTACATACGTGTGGTGCAAAGTAAGAAGGAGAAACGAGCAGGTGAGAGAAAGGGAAAGTGTGATAGATAAAGTGATGATGAGAAACAGACAGGGGAGGTGTTGCAGCAGCAGTGTTATTGTTATTAGTGTTGCTAGTGTTTCTCTAAATTGTAGCCACATTTTCCTATAACACCCGCTGCTTTGTCACAGCTACTTGCATCTGTTCTTTTTCTTTGGTTTTGTTTATATTATGCAAAAAAAAAAAAAAAAGGTTCAAATGAGTCATCAAATGACATCAGAATAAAACCAGAATTACGGCCTCACTGCTGTATGTCTTCACCAGCCAGCCAAGTTGCAGTTTGCATCCATGTCTGTCCAGACTCATAATTATGGGAACAGGAATTTAATAAAAGGTATTCAGTGTTTTCTTTTTTGGCAGAAAAGTGAATGCTTCATACACTGCAGCAAAGACCAATACAGTCACCACAGTTTCACCCAAGATTAGTGTCACCAATTCAGTATCTGACCAAGTGTCTCCGCTTCAGTTTATGAGTTATGGCATGGAGTAATGGCCAGAAATGTGCTTTTGCAGAACATTATAATGTCAAAGTGATTTGGGTAAAGTTTTACGTCATTAGCGTAGGAACCGTTGAGTTACACTGAGCCCAAAGCATGTTTTGTGAGGTCACAATGACTTTGACCTTAAACCATCAAAATCTGATCAGTTAATCCTTGAGTTGCAGTGGATGTTCATGTCGAATTTCAAAGACAAAGACAAAGACATTTCCTCAAAATGATCCTGAAATATTATATTCACAAGAATGGAAGAGGTATTGCATAAAAAACATAATCAAAATTGTGAAACAGAAACAAAAGAGAATTTCACTGCGATCTTCATTCTTTAAGTTTTAATAAATTCAAGTCCTATGTATTTTTTTATTTATGTAGCAACATTTACCTATTTTACACCAGGGCTTTCATTGTGTTTTAAGCAAAATACAAACATAATTGAAACGCTTCTTCTCAGCCTGGTCACAATCTGGCATCCCCTTAAATTCAAACTTGGTTTATAATGATTATATTAAACAATAGTGTTTTTGATGTTGCACATAAAGATAGTGAACCCATTTTTAAATGGGGGGGATGTGGGGCTATTAGCACCTTAACTGTGACATTAAGATTAATTAAACATTTCTTGTATTTTTATTGGTGCGTGACTCACATCTATGTACATTCTGTACGAACATACAGTTCACACCGGGCAGTGTTCCATCTAAAGCTCAGCCACTTCCCCTGCAATCCATAAAGAGGGGTGCAATTTTCTGGACCAAATCACAGAGTAAACTCTGACTGTGTGACTGGGATCCAGCTCCTCTGAGCCAAGTCCCAGCATTCATTAAACTCACGGAGCCTCCATTAATTTATTTTTTCCTAATTTTCCAGGACCGTAACGGATGTGAAACACTCTGTTCGGGCCAAATCTGACTACTGAGGGTCGGCCACGGTGGTCCTCAGGGTTGAGCCAGGCCATTCTGGGCCAAAGCAGGCCAGAGAGGGGTCACTTAGGTAGGACAGGGGGAGAAGAGAGAGGTGAAAGAGAGAAAAAAGAAAGACAGAAAATGTGTGCGTGTGTATGTGTGTGTGTTCAGTTGCTCTCATGTTTCACAGTAGAGAGCTGTTGATTGACTAGTGGAAGCCAGCGCCAGATTTCTGTGTGCAGGAAGACAAAAGAGCATCACACACACACACACACACACACACACACACACAGACAGACAGACAGACAGACAGACAGACAGACAGACAGACAGTTCCAGACATACGTACCTAAGTC
This sequence comes from Centropristis striata, assembly GCF_030273125.1. Taxonomy (NCBI): domain Eukaryota; kingdom Metazoa; phylum Chordata; class Actinopteri; order Perciformes; family Serranidae; genus Centropristis; species Centropristis striata. The sequence continues at coordinate 22,814,651 of NC_081524.1, read as the reverse complement.
ATATAAATACTTTCACATGCATATCTATGGATACATATGTATAAACACACATGCATGTGTCAACCCAATGTACCATTTAAATATAGACATGCACACACTTGGAGTGGTGTATGTGTGTGTGTGTGTGTGTGTGTGTGTGTCTGCCTGCCTGAGAGAGGCTTCTGAATCTGACCCGTTTGACCGCTACCTAAACTCCTGTAAACAAAGCGTCTCTTTAGTGGTGTAAACGTGACGGCGGAGTGAGTCACGGCCTCTGATCTTCCACATAAACAGTGAAACGTTGAGAGCTGCTGCCAGGAGAAGAAAAACTCTGCAGTACCAAACCAACCCAACGAATCCAGAAGCCTTTTCCCCCATCCCTCGTTGGCATCTTTTTCACTGAATTTACTTTTGATTAAGTTTGAGTTTTTGTTGGCAGACTTCTCATTGTCTATTCAGACAAGGAAGCTATCACCGCTCATACAAATTACTTCCCAAATCAAGTCCTTTCAGCTTGCAGTTCATGTTACATGAGGAGAGGTGGGTGGTAGGAAATGAGAAATGAGTCATTTATTATCTCCAACCACTAAAGCAGTCTGTTAATTGGTTGAAAAGTAAACTCATATACACATAATAACATTTAAGTTACAATCTTGAAGATCTCTTTTTTTGTTATCTTGTGTGGTACTTGCAGGCTTTTGGATCTTACTTCTACTTGTTTTTGAGGTAAATAGTTCTTCGCAATGCTATTATAGACTGGAAAAGTGAGTTGAAGAGCTAGTCTGTTGTGGTAGCTCCGCCTACCCTCTTTGGTGGACCAATGGGTGACAGAAAACAATTACTAACTGCACCACTTGTGATTTTTCCCAGAAATGTCACCACAGACACCCAGTTTGTTTAGTAGATAGTGACTTATCAGACAATTATTTAAATGAAAATCTTCAAGAATATAACTTTAAAAGTTTCTAAAAACATATAATCTCACATTAATGTTTACTAGTGAACAGCAATGTTCCCTTGGCATCACGTTGGAAACTTAAATGTGACAACAACAAAAAAACATACACTAGAAAATAATTGTTCTTCTCTATGTATAAAATGCCTTCATTTAAAAAAAAAGTAAAATGTTCACTGATGGAAATCAGCTTATTTAGATTTATGGAGGCTACTTTGTGTTTCAGTTGTTGTCAGACTTTGGCTGGAAGTGTATTAAATACAACACTATATCATTGCGTGTAACGATTTTTCTTTTCATCTGCCTGTTCTGCCGTCACAGCAGTACTTTCCCTGTCTCATGTCAGCACATGCCTGCATGTAAAAAGCCAATTACAAACCCAGTGATATGTACAGTGTATATGTCCATCTCCATGTTAATTAATAATACAAATAAGGGTTCTAACGCTATAAAAAATGTTTAATTTGAACATAATAACATGTTTGGTAAAAATGTATGCCAGAAAATAGTCAGTTTTATGAAAATATACATGGTCATTGACATATTAAAGCAAAGAAGTAAAATAAAAACCATGTGCATTAAAAAAATATGCCAAAATATGAAATGTAAGTCATAAAAATAAAATATGTGATCAATATAAATGGAGGAAACTGACACGAGAATTTACAGGATATATACTGCGTGTTGTGCAAAAAAGCGCATCATGTTTGAATTAACAGTTGCAGAGGTCACATACAGTATACGTACATATAAGAATGCACTGTGGTAAAATGCATTACATTTCTGCATAGACGCATCATGAATCATGGGAGAGCAGTGGTCAGTTTGATTCAGGGCTCACAATAAATGGATGGTGTTCCAACCGCCTGAGAATGCTGCTCACATCTTGAAATCATAAATTCACAATCCATACTCGTCTCTCTCAAAAAACTTAGCCACTACTCCTCTCTGATGGATGATGGTTTCAGCAAATGTCGTGAACAGTTTGGAGAAAAAAAATGACATTTTCCTGGAGTTGATCCAGCTTCTGTGCCTTTTGTACATGACTTCAAACAATGAGTGTCAACACCACCAACTCAATGTTAGTGTAACCTGTAGAATTTCATTTGACATATGACCTGATACTGACTAATCTCCAGCGGAATTTATATCCTCATAGTGGTATTTCGGTTAACTACATTATTATAAAAACATCTTGATTAAAGCTACAATTTCAACTCTGAAAATAGGGTTTTATATGTTTTTATGTATATACATATATATATATATATGTATATATATATATATATGTGTGTGTGTGTGTGTGTGTGTGTGTGTGTGTGTGTGTGTGTGTATATATATATATATTTTCTGCATTAGTGTCATAACTACCTGACGTTATTCCTTTTCCTTATGCAGCAGCACATCAAAAGGAGGCACTCAATTAGCGCAAGAAGATATAAAACAATAAAGCCTCCACTAGATGCACATACATTTCCATACATTTGTGCATTTGGTACAAACGTCTCTAACTTCCATGAACTGATTGCTGGTAAAGACTGCTGGATATTAAGATGATTTTAACCTTCACTGTGCAGGGCGTGGACCCTTTGGAGCTCACTGCAACTCCCTGAATGCAAAACATGACCACAGAGTCCAAATTGGACGGCAACTTTCATACATCAAGCCTCCATCAAGTTTGAAAACACCCTCAGCTGAGTTTGTTTTGCCGGATAAGAACAAAGGCATTTGAAATCTGGTGGACATGCACTTCAGCCCAGAAAATTACTTCAGGAAAAGGCGACAAAAGGCAATGGGCTTTCTGTAACATGGAGACAAATGTCAACATCTGGCAGCTTGGAAAGCCGAGCATAACAAAACTACAAAAACAAAAGTCTGGACAAATGTTCGCACTCTTCGTAGTAATACATTCTCAACTGAAAACTACAGAAGAGAGAAGCAAGAACAGCAAGTTCAAAGGACTGAATCTTAAGGGGAATTTGCAACTTGATTTCTTTCCAAGTCGAGGTTTGCTTATAATTTGGTGACTTAAAGCAATAAATGCAACAAAGAAAACTTATTTGAGTGTGATTCAGACTACAGAAAGCTAACTGGAGGTGTGATCTAGCACAACCAGTGTTCCATATGTACACCAACAGGCAGAGCAAGGCACCAACACCGCCAGGGTTACAGGTTCAACTCCCAATGGGGCCTCACATTTTTAAAACATGTGCACTCATGGTACTGTAGGGAGCCTCTGATAAAAGCCTCCCCCAACGTGGTTTACATTACACACTCTGTAAATTTATGCTTGCACGTCAACATGAACACAAGAGGTGGAAAGAGTCAAACGGAGGAAACAGAGGACGTCAAAGTGAATGGCGAGTGCTGTGTTACAGGATGGGTGATGTTCTTTTAATGAGCCGACAGCAGATACGAGTGTTTGAGGTTAGGAGGTCATGTGTACGGAGTGTCTGGGTGACAAAGATCAAAGTTACCGCCATCTGATTGAGGTGACCGAGTCTCCCCAACAGCTAGACGACAGAACACACAGTGGAAAGGGCTGATAAGGGCTGAACAAATACACGCCAACACACACCTCTCACTCAATTAGTCACTCCCTGTGTGTGTGTGTGTGTGTGTGTGTGTGTGTGTGTGTGTGTGTGTGTGTGTGTGTGTGTGTGTGTGTAGGTGCCTTAAGCTGCATTCTACTGGAAATTCCAGCAGGGGATGCTGACCTGCAGAAGCATTTCTGTCCATTCATTTCAATACAAAATGAGAAAACTTCTCACTTGATTTATTACCTCAGAATTTTTTAGGGCAACATTATGGTCTCAATCACTAGTTAAAAAAAAAAAAAAAAAAAAAAAAAAAATATATATATATATATATATATATATATATATACATATGTATATGAAACGATACAGTACTGAAACGATACATTACACAAGTGCTATGAGTAGCACACATTAAATGCGATATATATCCATTATATTGGGGTGGCAGCATAAATCACACAGATAGATATCTCAAAATTTGGACTTATAAAAGAGAAATACCATTAAAGATATTTGGTAAATTTGTATTTTTTTAATCTGAGTGAGTTTACCTGTAATCAGTGGAAGCAGTGTAGAAGAAGTAACTAATAGTTCACCAGAGTAAGTCCAAAATGTTGCATACAGTATTGATGCAAACTGATAAATAAATGTCAAACTTTAGTCAGCTAAATGTAAAAATTGAACAGTTAGGTGGGGAAAACAAATAGGAACAACCAATCACTACACTACCCAATTATTTATAGAGAGGACAAAAATTAAAAAAAACATCTATCCATGGTAATGGAGACTAAATACACACAAGCACAGCCACAAACACACAAAGTAAAGCTGTTATAGACTGACCCATTGGCTCCAGGACAAACTGGTCCTGAGTGACGGCCAGAGGAGGCTGAACGCCGATGGTCAGCTTGGAGGACTGCACAACACAACGGGCCTTCACCTTCACCTGGAGACAGAAAGACAGATTTCAGGAGTGAGATGGGGAGAGAATAAGGAGGGGAGAACAGGTCAAGATGTGTCTAGCACACAAAAACAAAGCAGATAAAATGTCGGGGAAGAAAATTAAAGAAGGGGACAAGATGAAACAAGAGATGACTCAATGATGACAGCAGTGTGATGTCACTGATGTGCGACCAAAGCTCACCTGTATGGTTACTGAAGGGACAGGCAGACCATCGATATCTTGGATTAGAGCTTGCTGTAGACAAGACAAGGGAAATGGTGAGTCTTTGTGTGTGCACATGTAGATGTAAATGTGTAAATGTGTGAATGTGTAAATGTGTGTTTACCGATGGGCTGTCCATGCTGGAGGACACAGACGCTGCAACAATCAGGTCCTCCTCAGCATCAGTTTTGGGCAGGATGTCTGAAATAATAACAGGAGCGTTTTGTCCCAAAAAAAGTAAGATGATACTCTGAGACATTGCTTTGGGGTCTGGTCTGGACATTTGTGATTATTTATTATTATTCTTTATTCTCCTACCCTGAGTCCTGGTGGCCTCTCTGATGAACCTCTGCAGCTTCTTCATCTCAGCATCCACCTGCTCATAGTCGGCCTCCCTGGCGTCCACCTTGGGTGTGGAGAAGAAGGAGGGGTCAGTGCCCATGTAGGAGCACAGGAGGTGACCGTCAGAGCTCAGGCTGATCACGACTCCTTTAAGATCCCTGAGGTGAGGAGAGGAGAGGAGAGGAGAGGAGAGGAGAGGAGAGGAGAGGAGAGGAGAGGAGAGGAGAGGAGAGGAGAGGAGAGGAGATAACAGTGACATGGAAAACTGGTTTGATTTATGCTTTAAGGAAACAAAATGAAAAGGTTATTATTGGTTTGTGATATGGAATGAGATGGAAAGAGGGAGACTTATAGGAAATGCTGTGTGATGCAATAATGTATTTTAACTGTGTGTGTGTGTGTGTGTGTGTGTGTGTGTGTGTGTGTGTGTGTGTGATAACTGGTTGCAGATGTGTTGAAGTTCCAGTCCAGTGAGGCACTAACACACACACACATAGTTCAGGTCTAGAGCAGCAGCCGGCTCCACACCTGCATGAGAGGGTGTCTAAGGGGGCATAAAACTTTCAATTTAACTGCTGCGGAAACACACACACACACACACACACACACACACACACACACACACACACACACACACACACACACACACACACACACACACACACACACACACACACACACACACACACACACACACACACACACACACACACACACACACACACACACACACACACACACACACACACACAGGCCTCATTTACACTTGTCATTTCAAGTGTCTCGTATCCGGATAAAATCCAGATGAGATTTACACTTAGCCTCATACATCCGTCTCATCATGCTGCTGCATGATTGGGTTTAAGGCTCATTGAGTCCCTTCAGATCTCTTTTTTTATTTTGGAACATTAATTTATGCGTCCGGTTCTGATTTTCCACGGGCCTGTTTCAGATTGGGTCCAAATTTGGACTTGTGAAGACGTCTAGTTTGTGAGGACAGTTTGGAAAGCCAGAGAGAGCCTGATCATTTAATCTGAGGCTTGGCAGAATTAAGTAATAAAATTCAATACTGCCTTGAAAAACACAAAGCAGAGACTCCTGCAGCACTGCTATAAATCACAGACATTCACAGTGAGCTGTAGGGGTGTTTGTGTGTGTTTATTTTGTGTGTATTGATATGTGTGTGTGTGTGTGTGTGTGTGTCCTCTCCCACACTCTTTTGCATCATACTCCCGACACACTGAACAAGACGATGACTATCAAGTGCTTTAAAACAACACAGCCTCAAACTAAACCAAACAGCTACCCAGACACACACTATCTCATGCATCTAAAGCACACACACACAGCGACCACATCATTTTTCAGCCATGTTTGTATTTTGCGTTGTAATTGTATCAAATTGCGTGTGATTGGAGTTGCTTTGAAAAACACAACTGATTGGCTACAGCTGGCCCCTCCCTGCGCTGCTCTGATTGGCCAGCTGGAAGAAATTGTCAGATCATTTCCTGTCGCAGTTTCACAGGCTGATAAACACAACAAAAACACTTGCTATGTGTGTGTATTTATCTGTTTTGTGTACATGTACACAAGTCAGTGGGTTCAAGGTCATTTTGGAGGATATAAACATAATAAAAACACATTTTTGAGTGGAGAACGACTATTATTCTACGTAGAAACTCAAGAGTCAACTGGTCATTTATGAACTTTTGTTAACTATGTTGTTTTATGTCTTCAAGTGAGACACATCATTCAGTCATACAGTTCCTAAAAAAATTGCCTTGGTTCTACTGTGTTGGAATCTAACTCTCAGTAGGAATCTAAGAGTTATTTGAGAGAAAACTCCGACATCGGATGTTGTGATTTGCTGGAGTTCGTACTCACGGAAAGTTGGCAACGCGAACAGCCACGGGCACGAAGGAGAGCTGGGCCGCCCACTTCAGAGTCACGTCCTGGTAAATCAGCAGCATGTTGGTGTGGTTGCCCAGCAACAGGTTGGTCGTGCCATCTGTCACTAAACGAGACAAGAGAACCAAATTTTGCTATTCAGAAGAACAGAGCCCTATCACATCAGCTGTTCCTGGCCGGATATGTTTACGATGACACTTGTTACACCTAATTAATTTTCTCAAGAAAAGTGACCAACAATGAACTCAACAGTAAAGAAAGCCATGAGGACAAGTGACAGACTCACATTACTAAAACCACAGAATGAATGCCAAGATGTGATACAACAATGTGGTCCTGATGTAAAGTTCAAACCCATTTCTTGACTTTCCGTATGTTAAGCAGAGAGCTTTCATGACCTCTTCCTTCCTGCTTGTTTAATGTCACTTGTCAGTCTGGATTTGACTTTGCTAAGGCTGTACAGAACCAATGCGACAGAAGTGGACTACCACAACGTTAGCTTGCCCCAGAGCAGTTCAGTTAATTCTCCTTAGTAACTTAGTAAATAACCACTAAATTGGTGATGCAACTTGTTTGTTTTTTTTTCACTTCTTTTCCTCCTTTCACTTACATTTGAAGTATGCAAATGTAAGTGTGGTGTTGGATTTATCACAGACGCTGAGGAGCTCTGTAAGAAGGATTATTGAAAAACTGCTAGCCCAATTTTTGTAAAAGTTGGTGAAAGGTTGTACCATGGGCCGAGGAAGACTACATTTCGAGTGGATCCAAATCATGGAGTGGATTAACAAATTATTTTTCACTTTAATTTACATTCTGAGATAGATTATTTGTGCTGCATTCTTGTGGTGTTGGAATATTTGGAAAAATTAGTTCCATGAGTTCCATTTCATGGTCCGTTTCCTTCGCAAATACTGGAAATAACTATCAACATCTGGTTTTAACAATTTGAGCATTAAGTTGGGACCATCTGAGGAGCATCTAAATGCACCATGGGCCTTGGCATATACTTTGGAGTTGGTTTGTGATATCTTTTGCATACGTATGTGCAGGGGAGGGTGATCCACAAAATTGAAATTGACCAAAAAAAATTATTCCTCTGAACCTGTGGTAATTTCATTAAAGTCATAAAATAATAAATGATTGATCACAAAAAACAGTGAGGTTTAAAATCTGCTTAATATTTACTAGAAGTACCACAACATAAACATATCTTTGCTGTGATGATTTAACTTGGCGTCTTACAGCTAAAAGCCAGCTTCCGTTTCAGAGCAGCACAAATTCAATGGTTTTGTCTCTGATTTTTTTTTGCTTTGGAAAACAGTGGCGTATATTCACAAATCCAACTATAGAGAGCACAGAAATAACAAATTCCTGTGGTGGGTGGCATTGGCCCTTAAGATGAGTGCAACTTGTACCCTCCTGTAAAGAAAAATCATCACTTTACTTCTCACATCTGGTTTGTATATGGAATTGTCATCTAGATCTTTCATTTTAAGACAAGGTCAGCTTTTATAGGTGTATTTATAACTAAAGTTACATATACACTTTCTCCGGTGACTCATAGCTAGAGACATTAAATATAAATACTACTTGTGTTTTACTACTTATGTTTCACACACACACACACAAATGCCCAGTCCATCCCACCAATGGTGCAGTTACCACCTAGAGAGATCTGAGGTGACGGCCACACGCAAAACAAACACGCCTCACTCACACACAGTTGAATACACAGGTTATAATATAGTAACAGCGGTCAGCAGGGTGGTACAGCACAGGGGTCAAAATGACAGAGTGTTAGTTGGTGCCACATCAAAGCAAACACACACCTTCTATCACAGCATCAGCATTATAATTACAACCTAATTAGAAAGGCCCGATCTACGTTATGCCGTCATGTTCAAGCCGAGCAGCTACGAAACAAACCAAACATCTTAGACCTCCTCACCTTTCTGCTCTTCCTCTCCTTTTATATGTTACTCTCTATTCCCACCTGTTTTTTTAGGGTAGGGCGTACATTGGTGGTTGTTCTTTATTTTGGGATGATTTTAGTTCTTTTATTTTGCTAATTTAGCGGTCTGCAGCTGAAGAATGAACATAAAGGCTCTGGCAGCTGCATCACACTCAAATAAAGCATACAATGGACACTAGCCAGTCAGTGGGAAGCTGCGCACATCGCTAAAAAAAGAGCTTGGAGATCTCTAGACTAGTCTATAGTGGAGATAAGTCTGGTTATTCGAGACTTCACGACAAAAGACTCTTATTTAGTGAGCTAGTAGCAAAAAGAGGCCAGCAACAGCTGAGAGAAAAAGCGTGAAAACCAAAAAATACCATTACATCTGTAAACTGCTGTTGGAACAGGGGAATGGTTAACTAATCAAGATGGTTTTGGTGGGTTTCTTTTATTTCTGTCGAGTTTGAATATAGTGTGAGTTAGCAAGGCAATTAAGCTAGTCTTACAAATTCAGAAGATGAACGGTTGTATTTTTTTGTTGAATAGATGTAGGAATATTTACATACTTGACATTTTGCATATTTATTTTGTCCACTTATTTGCCTAATATAGCTAAGAGAGTCTATGGAACCAACAAGTTCTCCAACATAAACGGCACAAGAGGTCATGTGTCAGTACCACAAATTACGGCACGTAGACACATATTACGGTATTGCGGCACGGCTCGCAGGCTTGCGGTAAAACGGCACTTTCTAAAAAAAAAAGCACACACACACACACACCGTCCGCGGTTGTAAAAAATAGACTGCAGTTTCTGTGGATTCAAATTGTAAAACCACAGACCTTACAATTTAATCTGTAAATAAATGTACGTAAATGCCGGAAATGGAGTCGTTACAAGAGTCACATGACTGCTGCAATCTATGTAAAAAAAAATAGTGAAAACATAATTTATGTTAAGAACGTAACTTAAGTTAAAAGTGGTTTACTTTTGTTTTCAAACGGGAACCGAACCCCACTCTCATGGGTGTAAGTCCGTAACTTTTTAGACCCATCCACCACCCCAGTCTCTAACCACCTGTGGGAATCCTCCCTTTTAAACATCGCTTGGCTGTCAATCACTATTATGTCAGCAAGATGGCAGCGGTCGCATTACAGCGGACGGTGAAATTAATTAATAATATATTGCTTGTTTTTCGCTGCCTGTACACACGACCTGTACACTGACTTTTTGATAGGAGGACAGGCTGATGGGACGCTGTGGACTCGCCACTTGAACACATCTACCAGCTGATACTACAGACAGGGGTGGGATGTGAGAGGTTCAGAGGGCACACACAACTGTGCCAATATATCAGAAATCACAGGTTGGTGGGCTGACGTTGGCAATCGTAAACACATTGCTCAACCCTATTTATCTACCCATCTCTTTAATGCTCTCTTTACTTTACGACCATCTGCTCGTAGCTCCACTCTTTCCTACAACTCTTCCTGTCTTTCTCACTCTTTTCCTTCTTTCCTCTCCCCAAAGTGTCCATTATCATTCCTTGAAGGTGAAAAGTTGTCTAAGACACAAACCGTGTAACCGCAACATCCCTGGTTCGATTGCAGCCAGGAACAGTTGTTGGATGTCATTCCCCTCTCTCTCTCTCATAATGTTCCCTTTGGGCGTCCTCACTACATGCTGTCCAATAAAGGCGAGAATGCCTATAAATAATCTTATCAAATGATGGATTAGAGTATCAGATCTTTCATCTCACTCTTTTAGAAATGTTTACTGAACGTTCTCATTTTGGTTACAACTTCACACTACCATAATTATAAACGTATGTGCAGATAAATGATAAATTAAAGGAAAATCCAACAAGTCTCTTGAACTCTCATTTGGGATAAACACCATTCTTCTGAAAGATATTCCCTCATTTAGTGTTTTGATTAAGGTAGTTCTGTTTAACATGTCGCTCTAAAATCTCCAACATTAGTTTCATTCAATTGTTGCTTTCTGTCCCTTATGCTCATACAGAGTTGGGTAAAAGGGCATTTGTTTACTCTGCACCTTATGCATGGAATATGCACCAGAAAGAATGGAAATTAACTGAATTTGTTTCTTTGAGCACTTTTAAATCCAAACTAAGAGTTATTGAGGCCAATTCCACAACATGCACTTGTTTCTCATGATGTGTTTAAGGTCTGTATGTTATGTAAATATGTAACTGTATTCTGTATTTGCTGCCTCTTGGCCAGGGCTCCCTTGAAAAAGAGGTTCTTAATCTCAATGGGATATTCCCTGGTTAAATAAAGGTTAAATAAAAAAATACTCATCAAATCATCCAGTGAGCTAATCTTACTGATATGTCACATACTCTGTCATGTTTCTTTAATTAGGGATCAGGAAACTCTTATTTCAATCAAAGAGAATTTAGCATCGCACTGTGTATTGAATGTGGGAGCAGAACTATAGTGTTTCTGTGGAGCAGTCAAGCCAATAAAGTTATCTGAGGGAGAAGTAAAGAAACAGACAGACAGACAGACAGACAGAGGGAGGTAGACAGGGGGAATGAAGGCAGTGGTCCAGCAGAGGCAGCTGTGAGGCTGAAGGCCAGAAGGAAAGCGTAAGGAAACACTCAAGAGATCACTGTTGTCTCTCCTCCTCTGCACTACACTCTCAGCTGCAAGGGTTCTGTGGAGATCCACGCACCATAAAAGAACCAGATCTGGATGGTGTGTGGCAGCTCTGACAGTCACAGCGTCACTAAACATCGTCCTGTTAACAATAAACTGAAGATCAAACGCGAACAAAGTACAGCAGCAGTCTGAGTTGCTATCTTCCAGCCATATGGGAATTTTTATGTGGTTTCTGATTGTTGACAGGAATCATGTCCCAATAAAAGCTGCTTTTGTTGCACTGGCACATCATGTATTGAATTTATTGCCAATTTCCAAGAATAATTGAAACAATCTTAATAATGTTTGGAACAGACAGTGAAGGGCACTTTGAAAGCTGAGATACAGTACTTTAAATTATCAGCCCTTGGCCGTTCTTGCAATCCCTCAATCCACCCACCCCACCCCCACCCCCCTCCTGGAACCTTCCTCCAGTCTATTTTTTGCTTTTCTTCACATCCTTTTCTTATTTTCTCTTTCCATCCATCAGCTCTTTATTTCAGATCAAGTGCAATACTTTAAAGAAATGGTTCAATGGTACATTGTTGCGTAAACTGAACCAGACAGATTTTTTTTCGTTGCTGTAAAGAACGCTCATAAAAAGGTTGTTTATTGCTCCATGCTCAAAAGGTTCTGGACAGAACTTTTATTCTACTGTATTTAAGCATCCTTCTGGAGGTCCAACCATATCTAGGTAATTAGTTTTGCTTGTGGTGATAAGAATCAGCCTTTTCCTTTTTCTTCCTAAAAAAAAAAAACACTTTAAAAGCTTTAGTCCCTAGCTGCAAGGGTAGATAAAGTGGGCAGAAACAAAAAGAGTGATGCTGTTTCAGGATAAAACTTGGTGTTGTCCAATCACAAAGGTTGATCAGAAACACAAAATGAATGAATTGAATTAGAATTAAAATAAATTAGAACTAAGAAGAAGATTTAAGGATCCAAGTGGGCTATATGGTCATCAGTGAGGATTATTCAGAATATTTTTCAGAATATTTTTAGAATATATTATTTTTATAAAACGGCAGCTTATTGTCAGTATTTATGTCGTTGTGCACTTTTTTTGTGTTAGTCTACATTTCTAAGTTACTACCATCAATCTGCAATTTTACACAATTGCACCCCTAATCACCAAACACTGAATTATGAGACTGTATGTGTGTATACAATCTGTCTGGTACGAGCTTTTAGTGATGATGAAACTGGAGTCTGCATTCATAAAAAAAATTCTTCTGTTTCCTGCCCCCCTTTTTCTCTTTGGGGGATTGTGGAGACCATTTCAGGATCTGTTGTCAAAGTGGGACAATCGTAAAATACACAAAATCAAATAATTTCCATAGTGCGCATTGCAAGCAGTAGTCACATGTTGACAGCTGCACAATCATCACATTATACATAATCCCTCTTGTTTCCTATCAGAGGTGAAGACAGAGAGAGGTGTTTGAGTCTGGAACCCATTACAGGTCTGTAGCTGTGTTGTTTCACCATGAGGAACACACACTACCTGTGGGAATATTTAGAATCTTTTCTATTGTATGAACCCATATTGATATCCCAAACAAATTAAACCCCAATGAAGGGACTTTGTTTTATCTTTGCTGCAGTTTGTACATTCACTTTTTGCCAGTTTTTTTTGGCTTTTCAATAAGTGATCCACAAAGTGTTGCTTTTCCTGAAGAAAAAAAGGCTTGTTCTAAGCTTTATTGAAATAACTCATAGGTTCAGTTCAATTGAATCCCACAGTTGCTTTGAAAACGTACAAATCACCAAATATGGACATGCACAATATTCACTGGACAGCAACAATGTATTATATATCATTCCTCTCCATCTTTTATTTTTTATATATATATGTATTATGAAATCCATTCATCTTGCACCATATGTTTATGTACTAGAGTGTATTCAGCAGTCTGTCCAGTTTTTTGTTTTAATGCATGCAGCAGAGCTACTCCAGTTATTCCATCATGTTCTGCCAAAAGCAGCTTCCTGCAGAGCCAGTCGTGTGGCATTGGGCCACTTCACAGAATACTTTGTTATTGTGTATTTTGTTCACTTATGCTCTACAGTTTGGTTGTGGCAGGTGCACTGATGCATGGTGCGTTTTGTGTTGCTGCCCTACAGTTTACTCCAAGTTGAACACACAAGAGCTTTACCAGGACTGCTTTGGCTAAATTTGACCCTATCTTCCAACTGGCTGTGCTCAGTTCTCTGTAAGAATCCATCATGTATCCAAATCCTCCAAGAACAAAAAGTTTTTTATGATCAATTCCAATTTATCTCCATTCATTCCAAATTTGCTGCCAAATGTTAAGGTCTAGGAAGGGTGAGCACTCTACTTGAGAACAATTAAAGAGGCCCAGTTCCATTTAACCTCTTTAATAATGATGCTGACACTTTAACTATGTGTTACTATGTGTGAATGCAGACTCAAAAATAATCACTGCATTTAAGATACTAATCTAATTTGAACTCTAAAGCATTCATTTGGCGACAAACACAAAAAACAACATGTGTAGGAGTGGTAAGTAAGTCAACGCGCATTCTTTCTTTGTGTCACAATAATTCGTTCTTTTATTGATTAATAGTACCAGAAAAATAAATAAAACTAATCTTTAAAACAGAAAAAACACGTTGTCTCAAAATGCGGTTGAAAATTGCTTGCCCTTCCGCTCTCTAGCCAAAACACACCTGGCTGTGCTCAGATGATATAAAGTTAACACCCCTTTCACACTCTTTCACATCCATTTAAGGGCATGGAGTATCTGTTTCTACTAATCAGCCAACCTGTATAACGTTCTTAACAGGATCAGGTACGCAGAAGCAGAGCTGAAGAAGAATAACATGAGGACTATAAAGTTGAAATCTCCCTTTATAGATCAAGTTCATCTTGCTGCACTACTTGAAGCTCAGTGTTAGGGGTTCAGTGTCCTGGTTTACCTGAGGTGTAGGGCAGGAAGCAGCTGGGGTTGAACTCCAGCTTCTTCATAAAGCGGATCTGGCCGTTATCACGCAGACAGTAGAGGTTCCTCTCACCTAGAACAAAGATGGAGGCGGAGGAGTGGGAGAAGGAGGGCACACAGAGGTCCAGGGCCTGTTCTCCCAGGACAAACGTCCAGTCAGGCTGGAGGAAGAGAACACACACACATACATACGTTACAGCACACTGTCTACATTTCTTTAATTTCAAAAGAACAAGCCTGATGTAAACTTGTCATGTCTGAATACCCTTTACAGAATGTTTATGAATCCGTCTCTTTTGTTAGATATTCCCATTTCATGAAGGTAGACAGGTGGAAAAAAATGTTTAATGTAGAGATAGACTGATATATCGGGCTGATATTTGTGTTTTTTACTTGTATCGGCATCGGCCGATATGTGCGTGCATTCGCCGATCAATTAGCCCATTTCACTGAGCCAACACCAGGCAAGGCTCAGTGTAACATCTGCCATTCTCTGGTGAGCTGCTGCTGATACCGGAAAAAAGAAAAACACATCAAATATGTGGATCATCTGAGGCGCACCACCTCGAGGCCTAGAACAACATACACATTGTTTGCTATCCAACTGTTACTATGTTTTGTTTGTTTTGTTTATAATAATATGATATAATATATAACATTTGTTATCATTGTGTCATTTTTATCATGTATATAGAGGGAGAAAAGGCAATATCGGCTTCAAGAATCGGCCCAAAAAAATCAGCAGCACATATCGGAGATCCGTTAAGACTGATGTCAAAATAATCGGTATGGGCATTAAAAAACCTGTATCGGTCGACATGTGATCTATGTATGTTGGCATTCTCTACAATTTGCCCATTTGAGTACAGGTCAAAGGCGACAGCGAAGCTGGAACTGAGTCTGTCTATGGTGTCTATGGAATCTGAGCTAACAGACTTTCTGGAGAACCTGCAGGATTTTGTTGGAATCTAACCCGTTGGCACCGTTGCAGGCATTAGGGATAACTATAAAAATAGCCAATATTCTAACTAATTGCCCTGTTTGCTTATGTAGGTCATATAGAGGTATCAGTATTAATTTAATAACTAGTTCCTTGTACTTACTTTAAGTTTAATTTACATTATTTATTCTACAGTGTTGCTGTCGATCTTTTATACAATATTCATCCACATTGTCAGTGTATCTCTGGTAGCTGGTGTGTTAAGGACTCACCGTCAGCCTCTTGCCTCCGGTCTTGAGGGGCAGGTCAGGATCCTGTCGACTCTCTGCCTCTGTCGCCACGGCCAAAGTCTCATACCTGAGAGTCAGAGAGACACACACAGCTGCTTATACTATATAAGTAAGTGTCTGTGGATCCGTGTCCTGTCTGCATAGTGTTAGAGTGCAGTTTGCTGCCCATATACAAGTTATTTTCTGAGCTGTTTCTGCAGAGAAACCCCTAGATATTTCAGATATGTGCCTTGCTCAAAGACACTTTGCACTGCGCAGCAAGCGTTTCTTATTTAAGCATTCCCTTCAGATATTCCAAAGCCAGTTTAAAAACACAAATTAGTGACTCTGGTTACAAATGTTGCTTCTTTTACCACTAGCCCAAGACCACAACAGCTATTTTCCTTACAGAATTTCCGTCAGTAAGGCCAGGGTAGAAATCCTAGTACACATCACTTATTCACATTAAAATAAAGTCGAACACTGTGTAACATGTTCATTATTAACTAAATCCACAGCTAGAGTCTCATATTCTTCCTCTCTTTTACAGCTTCTGTCAGGTCAGTCAACAAGCTGCTGACCTGCTGTTCCCCGGAACTGCGGTCTATCAGTTTTAATCAGCGAGCTGTTGGCAACTGGCTGAGGATAAAGTGGTCAGACTGATCTGTGGTCAGTTGACTTTGGCATCTTTAGCATCAGGAGTTTTCCAGTAAGAAGCTGGCAGTCAAAGTAGCTTGGCGGGAATCTATCCTTCTCCTCTAACACCTGGATGAACGGAGAGCTCCAAACCCGACCCAGCCCGACTCCGGACCGCAGCCCAAACACTACATAACTGCTGATTTATCCACTCACAGTTTTCTCACTCAGTATTACATAGTGGGAACATAAACCTGCTGTTAATCAGAGCTAGCAGGTCTGAAATCCACCTTAAATCCTAAGGAACATAATCCAATATGGCTGGCACATTATTGGCGCCGCTTGCGATTCATACCAGCCATCTTTACATCAGGAGACACACATTTCTTCCATAGCCAGACATTCTCTAAGCTCTAGAAATTGTCGGTGGGTTGGTCAACCACTTTGTTATAGCCTGAAATATCTCAATAACTACAACAAAGATCTGCATGAAATTTGGTGCAGACAATCATGGTGACCTTAGGATCAATTGTAATAACTTTGGTCATCTTCTGACTTTGATTTAGTGCCTTCATCAAGTCAAAATTTCACCTTAAAATACCGCCAGAGCGAATTCCTGTAAAACTAACATTCTGTACTTTGTGATTCATGTAAATAACACATTTAAGCAACAAATTAAATTAAGATGCATGACCTACTTAACGGCCACCCAAATGATCATGATTACTGATCATATTTTTAGAGCAGAGCAAATCATTTTAATAAACAAAAAATCAGGTGCTTCCACCTGTCTGTATGGCTACTTTATAAATATAATATTTATATATAATATATAAATATTACTTCCATCCCTTTGTTTCTTATTTTTTATATGGAAGCAGAGTTTCTCTTATCCCATCGCCTGAACAACATTGTATACCCTGATAAGGTCGATTACTATAATCAACCCTAAAAGTGATGCAAATTCCTTTGTGTATAAACCAGCAAAGTAAGTGCTCTAAACTAAGATTTTTGCAATGCAACAGAAGATTTATAGTTTTGTACTTGTCTGTACAGTAGCCGTACCCGCTGAGCTTCTATGAAAAACGGCGAGCAGACTAACGAGCTGCTTCATGGATGACTGCCAGTAAAGAAGCCTTTTCATCACACCGTGACTATTTCCTGGGGAAGAAAATGGACTAAAATATATATTAAACATGTCAGTGGTTTTAAGCTTTTAAAGCAACACTCAATGGATCGACAGGCCAACTCCTGTATGAGTGAATAGATTAAATTCAGCCTAATAATACTAAAACAACACCATAAAATAACTGTATTCTTTCACTCTGTTTTGCTATTGCTATTCCACCCTTCACTTAAATGTCTTATTAATGATGGGATGTGAGGGAGCATGAATAAATTAAAACTGTGCATGTGTGTGTGACTGTGTGTGTTCAGTTCCATACCACCAGAAGTTGGTTGGATGTTGATTTAAGTGTTATGAAAGAGGGTAAGATTTACACAAAGCACTGTGTGTGCTAAAGAAAAATTGAAAAACCACAAAAATCTGATTATTCGACTGCATGCCTAACATATGAGGATGGAGAACAAGACGCACACACACATCGCTGGCGGTGACAAACACATGGGAACGATGTTTTTTTTGTTTGCCATTTAGAAGTGTTTGTGGTGAACGTGGTGTGCTCACTCACGCACGTGGACAAAGCTTTGGTAGTGCCTGACTGTGTGTGTAGGCGGTATCAGTCATCATGTAGAGTGCAGGACACTGAGGCCGAGGAAACAGTGTTCTCATTTATATGAAAGAGGATCTCTCTGCAAAGCTCCGCAAACAAACATACTCATTTACCTTAAACATATACATCATACAAGCATATACATCCACACACCGTGCACACATGCACACACAGATTATACAAACACACATTAGATGCATATGCTTTCTCAGTGTCATGAGTAAACACAAACTAAAAATCTCAAAGCTGACGCCAACACATACACACACATAGAGCGACCAAATCAAGCTCTCATTCATCAGTGCAGGAGACGGTCCAACAAGCTAAATAAACGGAGCCTGGCTGAACAGTTTGACCAGTCATCTGATATTAAATGTAAAACAGTCAGTGACCCCGTCATCTGATATGGAAATATATAGAACAGTTGATGAAGCCATAACACATCAGTGCCTGATTGCTAAGAAGTTTCTCTTCTCATGATTTCTCTTCAGATTCTGCATAGCTACATGCCACAAGAGGCAACTGAGAATGTTTTGTATTTGCCCTTTAAGAGTGATGTAAGAAGTATCTCAAGTAAACTTTTAAGAAAGCTGAATAATGAGTGATTCTGCAGAGTCAAGTGGTGATCTCAGACCCAGAAAGACTTCATAGCATATAAATGTAATGCACAAGAGTCCACTGCAGGAATTAAAACATACCTTGTGTATCTCAGTCAGTCAGATGACAGCTCTTGAAACTCAGAATGACTTGTTTTTCATAGGAGAGCCAATAAATAAACATCAGCTGTTTGAACATTCAATAACGACTGGATGAATTATCCCAATATAATCCATTAGATCAAATCTATAAACAAAAGTAACCCGGAGTTATATTAAGCTTTATCTTCCAATGTTCAGCATTATTGATTTAAGCTATTGAATTTTATATTTATTGATACAACTTCAGTCCAGGGGGCCATCAACCCATCAAGTTGATCGCAAAGCACTTCAGCTGAAATATAATTTGTTAATGTTCTCCCAGAGCTGTTTTGGGACTGCGTGTGTCGTGCTAAGTTACTGCTGATTCATTTCACGCCACTCTTCACATTAAAAGCTTTTATTGTGAAGCATCTAAAGCAACTTAATTTTTGTGATCAACAAAGTAAGCAGTGTCTGCACACATCACTGATATCATTTGCTATACTTTTCTGTACACAAGTGTTTTTTAAAGTCCCCTTTCAGACAAATTATGCAATGATTTGCTCGTTTGAACATGTAAAAAGTAAAAATAAAAAAAGACGAAGCGCATCACAGAGATGGGAGTGGATCTTTCCTTCATCTCCTGGATCACAGATTACCTAACAAGAAGACCAGTTTGTCAGGTTGGGGAACTGTGTTTCTGGGACATTAATGAGCAGAGCCGTGATCTGAGGAAGCTCAGATCACTGGACATCTGTAGTAAGATGCTGCAGATGTTTTATCAGTCTGTGGTGGTAGTGTGTTGTTTTATGCTGCAGTCTGCTGACGAGGGAGCATCAGACACAGAGATGCAAGGCGGTTGGACAGACTGGTCTAAAGAGCTGGTTCTGTGGTTGGAGCCAGGTTGGACACACTGGACGAGGTGGTGGAGAGATGACCTGTCAACATGTTCAAGTCCATCTTGAAATACCCAGATCATCTGCTACACAAAACCTTTATGGACCAAAAAAACAGCAGTGGACGGCTCCTCTCTCTCTGCTGCTGGACGGAGAGATACAAAAGATCCTTCTCTCCTACAGCCATCAAACTGTCTCATTCTTCAAGAGATTCTACCAGACTAACTGAATTTCCCCTTGGGGATAAATAAAGTAATTTTGATTTGATTTGATTTCATCTACTCTTTCTCTCTCAGTGAGAAATTCTGGATCTGCCCTCCACCCCGCTCAATACCATTGCTCATGCAAAGCTGACAGGTGACAGATGAGTGCACATCAAGAGATTCAGCTCATAGATGTTTGAGTCTCTGTCAGACCCAGACTGAGATGAGGAGTCAGCTACAATGTTACATTCTGTTTCTGCCCTCTGTTCTGACAATCTGCCCTGGAGGTTAAGGGTTTCAGTTCCAGCTTTTGCATATGAGATATTGAAATGTTAAAATACTAAATGGATGTGTTATTTCCAAAGTGAACACAAAGGTGCAGTAAGGAGCTAATTATAAATTAATTAATATAAACCGCAGATGTTAGTTTTGGGTGTATTTGAACTGTAATGGAAATGATACGTTTTTTGCTATAAGTAATACATGTTGTTTATGTACTCAGAGCGCTCTATGTAAATTACTACAGACTGTGCATCACAGGGCTGTGTGTGTGTGTCCAGGGAGAGTAGTGAGGTCAGTGTTTCCACAGTGATATCTAGTCTGGAGAATCTCTTGATACCGGTGGGGGGCATCCAGATAACAAACAGCTGGGAGAGAACACTTCACACACGCACACCCTGCACCCCCACAGTCCGTCTGTGAGACTTCTAAAAGCTCTCCATGCCTGTGCCAGAGGGGAATGGTAAGTGTGCATGTGCTTACATTAAAGTGAGGTACTTTCCGATCAAACTGTGTGTGCGTGTCTGTGTTTTGGTCCATCCAGACGAGCTCTGCAGTGAGAGCAGATGCCTTTAAGATGGTGAAGCGTTAGTCAGCGGCTCTCGCTAACCATCAGCAGCTGATACTGAAGACAGTGGATAACATGAGGTAACCTCAAATAACTTCAGAGCTGCTACAGATTACAGAGCAGCACTTGCAGAGAGATAAATCAAAAGTAAGTTAGCTATTTAATATTTTTTAATAAAACTACACTATTAAGTAGCATTTGCACTGATTTGAAAGAGCAGCTGGGTGGGATTGAGCGCGCTAGGGGATCCAGACGGTTGAACTCGATTTCAAGTAAGGCTTTTAATTACAAAAGAGTTTCTTTCAAAAACAATTCTCATTAAAAAAACAAATAAATATTTTTAATTTCTCAAATAATTCACCTCACATGCATGAAGGAATGCTGAAAGAATATTAAGGAGGCTTTATCCAAAAACCTACTTGTAGCTCTCCAGCTGGCGTGCAGAGGAAACCGTGAGGAAGCTGTCTGTTCTGGGGTTGTAAACCAGTGGGCCAGGCAGCAGGAAACCAGGGAGGAACCTGCCAAAGGTGTAGCTGTCCTGCTCGAAGAACATCAGCATCCCGTCCATAGACTGGATACACAGGGAGTGGTGACCTGTGAGGGGGGAGACGATTTACATTCAGACTTAAATAACATAACTGCCTCTTTAGAGACAAAGGTCAAACAAACAAAATATAAGACAGCAATTTGGAAAACTGATCGTTTAAGTCATTTATTTGTATTTTCCATGTCATACAGAAATGTAAAATTAATTTAAAAAAAGGCCTCATCTTTTGGGTAACATGTTATGTACAGGTGCATCTCAACAAATTAGAATATGATGGAAAAGTCCATTTCCAGTAGTTCAAGTCAAATAGCCCCAACCAAGTATTGAGTCATATAGGTGGACATACTTTTCAGAGGCCAACATTTCCATACTAAACATACTTTTTAAAATTGGTCTTCTGTAATATTCAAATTTTTGAATATTTTTTTTTGACACTGAATTTTAGTATTCATTAAATGTAAGCCATAATCATTATAATTAGAAGAAATTAAATAAATTAACATGAAATGTTTCATTCTGTGTGTAATGGATCTATATAATGTGTTATTTCCACTTTTTTAAATTGAATTACTGACATAAATAAACTTTTCTATGATATTCTAATTTGTTGAGATGCATATGTGTGATTTATTACTTTTTTCAACTGCATACTTTGTCCCTATATGAAAACTTTTAAAAATCTCTTGTAACAAATGAGATAAATGTTAGTCTGTTAATCACACAAGCAGTGTGTAAATATGTAAATAACACACAATACAATATTGTCACACAAAACATCAAGATTCTACGCTGTATCTTTTTTTCGCCAACACCTTATGTTTTCTGACAGCTCTGACTCTGGCATTTCAAACTTTTAAGCATTTAAACACGAGCAGCAACAATCCTGAAAGACTTTCATGGCTTCTGTTTCATTTCACCCGTGATGTCGTGTTGTGCTATGAGGTGTGTTTCTCCCTCTGGCTGAATCTGATATCTCCATTAACACCTCCACACATACACACACACACAGACACACACACATACACCTGGCTCTGGATATGAATGTGAACAAGAGTGTGTGTTTGTTAGAAAAGGCCTGATGTAGGACATACTAAGCCCTAACACACACAAACACACACCGCCATAAAGCAGTGGGGCTGTGTGACCAGAGAACTATAATTAGGCCTCAACGCGCTATTAAAACTCACACTGCCATCAACTAGAGGTCAGGGAGACAGCCACCTACGGCGCAACACATACACACACTCTCAACATCTATCACCAAGGATTTAGACAGAAAAGCTGCCCACTCAAACACACCTATTCTGTGTAAACACGTGTGTGTATGTGACTGAGTGATGAGCGGAGTACGGGGTGGTCGTTAACAAACTGAAGGACAAGGTCCGTCACACTGCAGACACGCCCTGAAATGTGCTTAATACAATGTCTCATAATGAACCAACAGCAAATGTTGCAGCATGCAGGAGTGTGTGTTCAGTATGTATGTGTTTTGTGTAATGCTCCAGGTACTTTTGTTAAAAAAGGAAAACCTATTTGAAGCACAGACAGATTTCTTGGAGAACGAACACATCGTCTTCAGTTAGGAGTGTCTGCTGTGTTTGTTACTGTCTAACTGTCCTTAATGTGGAAAATCTCTGGTAATACACCAGCTCCAGCCAATCACAGTGTTGACGGTGTCTCTTAGCACTTGGCCTGTGTATAATGATTCTTCTCATTGTACTGTGATTCTGATCAAAAGCTAAAACCAACTGTATTTGCAGCTGATTTACATTGCTGTAAACAGTGATTTCTCCAAAATGAAAGTAAATTTGGTACTTATTTGGTTAAAATCTTAAAATATAAAACATGGCTTGTTTTGTCAGGTCTCCAAAAACAGCTGGATACATGAGGAGCGGACATTTCTTTCTTAGAAACACTTGTCAGGTATTTGGTGGTCCTTTCCCACCCTGAAAAGCAGCGCTCTGGTCAAAACAACACCCATTCAGACAGCCTGACACGGCGCTGTATCATCAATAATAAGAAAAAGTGCTATGTACTGAAAATGAGAGCCAGGCTGTGCCATAATAGCAACTGTGCACGTGTAATTTCACACGCCCACGCCCAGGTATTACGTGTCAAAGAGCCCTGTATGAGAGCGCCGCCGCTCAGACACAGTGGAGGAAACGGGTCTGTATTAGTGTCATTAATAAGACATGTTGAACAAGCACACACAGCAGCCAACAAAGCACAGAGGCTGGCCGCACACTGCAGTGGGCAGAGCCTCGCCTCCGTGTGTGAGTGAGAGAGGATTGTGTAAGTACATGTGAATGTGTGTGCTCGTGGATGCGTGTGGAGCAGGGAGTGTGTGTGCCAGTTGTGTGATTTTGTGTGCTTGTATATCTATATGCGTCTGACCAAAGCTTAAAAAGGCCAGGCCATGCTCAAAGTGTGTGTGTGTGTGTGTGTGTGTGTGTGTGTGTGTGTGTGTGTGTGTGTGTGTGTGTGTGTGTGTGTGTGTGTGTGTGTGTGTGTGTGTGTGGCCTGAATGTGACCCAAACCCAAAGGCAGCCCAGCTATTAGAGCAGTATTAGTACAGAGCGGCTATTACAGCGCCTACAGCACTGCTAAATGGCTGCTATTATAGACCTACACACACACACACACACAAACACGTGTAAGAGCAGACACTACCCCAACACACGCACACAAATACACACACATTCAAGACTTTCCAAATCCAAACACACTCACTTTAAACATTTGGGAGCGGAGTGCTGTCACACACTGTCTGCAGCAGAAACACACACACGGACACACACGCAAAACTACAAATTTTGGACATTGGGCTTGTCTGGCCGCAGAGCTACGGTCATCAATCTATACTTAGTAAACACGTGTGCGTGTGCTTGCTTGTGCTTGTGTGTGTGCTTGTGTGTGTGTGTTTCTTGTGAGTATCTATATTTCTGTATTTGTTTGGACATGAGTGTGTGCTTATGTGTGTGTCTGCAAATCATTATGAGTGTGCATGAGTGTGCGCCAGCAAATCAACCGTGAGATCAGCTCATTTTCATGTAAACTGTGTGAAAACAGTGGGGAAAGCTAAACAGTGAGCAGCTTCCCCGACTGAAACAACTCATATGACCTTTGTTATATAAAAAGTGCAACTATGACAGTTGAAAACTAAAACCGTGCTTAGAAGAATTTGTAGGACACAAAGCAGGAAATGATGTGACTTAAAGCAGGGGTTGAGAGGTGAATCAAAGGGGTTGCAAGATTATGCCTCAAATAGCAAACAAGAAAAAAGCATTTTTTTGCTCAAATACATAGTTCTTTACAGTCTAGATTTATTTCTAGATTTTTGGATTCTTGAGATAAACCATAAAGAGGCTCTGACAAAAGCAGTGCACATACCCAATAACACTGAATGAAAATCAAATGCAACGTCAATGTTTCATAAATTAAATACATGCAGAGTAGGGGTGACCCTGAATAGTCGACTATTCAACAAGCCTGATTCGACAACCAATCTCACAGTTGAATCATTGCAATGGTGGAAATTGTGGTTAGGCTATATGGGAGTGCTGAATGTCTGACTGCTTTGTTTCCCACAATACATAGTGACATATAGTCTATTTTGGCATACATATTTGCTTATTAGTAAATACAGTCAATCAACTGTATCAATCAATCTCCTTTGTGTGCAGGAATAAATAACTACAGTACACTAAATTGCAAAATCCAAATCTGTGGGACCATCGGAGTCTCAGAAAGGTTACATTCCTGTTGTTTTTACGTCCATGAAAAGCAAGCAGGTGAAGAGGCAGACATGTTCCATCTGTCTATTCCTCTGCTCCCCCTCAGTAAAAGTGACATGTATCTTCATCAATAGTTTTGTTGTTGTTGCTATTTTTGATTGAAACATAAAGCTCGAAAACAGGGGGGTCAATGAGAAAAAGAAATGATTAGCAATCAGTCAACTATAGGCAAGACATGACCAATAAGAATTGACTTATGTAAATTCTTAGTCGAGGACATACCTAATGCTGAGAATCAATCTGTTAATTGTCACTTTTACACCACATTCCTCGTAAAATTCCTAATTTCTACTTATCAGATAGATTTCTGTTTATTATAATGCCCCCTTTTGGTTTGGTAAAAGGGAACTAATTCATTTCCAAAGGAGAAAACGTATTTTATATAAACCTAGAGTTTAACTTCACAAAATAGTTTTTAAAAAGTCTTCTCTTCGTGTAGTGCTGGGCCCTGTTATAATCATCCCCCATGCTGCTGAGGTGTCCTTACGGTAGTGACACTGAATCGCTACCAGATCTGGGGGCACTGTTCTGTAGCTGAACTCTGACCTTGCCTCTTGAGGGGTGGTTAAAAAGGGAATTTCCCTGAAAGCGGTAATACAGGATCCCATTCATTCAGTTTCAGTAACTGCAAATGCACAGCCTGCACTGCCATCTACCGGTGACAATGGGAAAGAGCAGGAAGAAAGAGGATGACATCAATTAGAGAGAAAAGAGGAAAGAAAGAGAGAGGAGAGAGGGTATTAATATGTTGGTCTATATGTAGTTCAGTGAGTAATTATTACATGGTTGTAAGGGTGTTGTTGAACGGGTAGTTCAATTGTAGGTTTATGTGTGTGTATACAGCTCCTTTAGCCTACATTTATCAATGCAAATATTTAAGTATTTGTGCATTCATGTGTGTCTGTATGTGTCAGGAACAAAGACTGCAGCAGGAGAGCACGCATGACATCTTGAAAACCGGCTGCACAGCGTGGGACTACCAGAAAACAGCACGTGGAAACACACAGACACACTTACAGGTTCATGGTACGCACTACGCACGTGCATTCACCACAGGCCAAGGTATTGGTTTTAATGAGCCCACACTGTTCTTTCTATCAATCAAACACACACACACGCACGCACGCACGCACGCACACTCACACACACACACACACACACACAGACTCTATAAACATGAAGTGAATGAAGGGTCCATCATGCCAGGCCACAGAGTCTGGCAATGTCTTTCCTCAAACACACACACACACACACCTTGACAATACAGCCTTTATTTGGAAATGCCATTTTCTCCACTTTAAAGGGGGTTCCCCGTGTGTGTGTGTGTGTGTGTGTCTCTGTCTGTCTGTGGGGGTTGTCCTTCTGTGTGTGTGTGTGTGTGTGTGTGTGTGTGTGTGTGTGTGTGTGTGTGTGTGTGTGTGTGTGTGTGTGTGTGTGTGTGTGTGTGTGTGTGTTTTTCTTGGATACTTACTACTCAAGGGCTTTCCCCTACTTGGTTTTTCCAAAAGCCCAATTGACTGGAGAGAGTGCAGCTATATGACCTCTCTCTCTTTCTCTCTTTCCATCCTTCACTCCTCTTAGAGACTTTTATAGTTTTATGTATTTGTCCAGTGCTGCCAATTACCACTTTTGCCAAGGCACATGCACAGATGTTCACTAACACACACACACACACACACACACACACACACACACACACGTACTTGTATACTTGCGAGGACACTCCTTGACATAATCGTCACACAACCGAACCTAAATCTTTCTAACACTAAAACCAAGTTTAAGCTTCAAACTGATTTTTTCAAGGTCCAGCTTTGAGTGAGGACCGGCCCAACAGTTTTCACTTTACAGAAGTATCCTCACTCCGAAGGATTAACACTCAAAATCATTACAAGATAGAGGTACAAGATGACAAAATGGTAAAAATACTCTCTGTCAGCCACTGTTGCTGGTGGATATAAATAGTTTATTGCTGTTAATGATCTGTACGTGTGTAATAGTGCTGTCAAAATGTATGTGTCAAGTTTGTAGTATTAATTTTAAATATTTACTGTGTTTTAAAAAATTGAGACAACAAAATGCCCCAAAAGATGAAGCAAAATGTTGGATGAAATAGAGCCATGGCCATTTCTAAAGGGGTCCCTTGACCCATGACCTCCTTTTCACAGACAAATATCTATTATGCAATTAACTCGTTAATTTCTTTTAATCGATTGACAGAGATGATACCATGAGCGGCCAGAATCAGCGAGATAGAATGTGGATTTATATTAGCATGTTCACAGTCAAAAGAGTCAGACAGCTGCCACAAAGCTATTCTAGCTCTACTCTTACACACCAAATAAAAACATTAAAAATGTCAACCATACCTGTAACCCCACCAAAGGTGCCGTAGGTCATGTTGCAGGCTGTTCTCTGCAGATTGTGTTCATAAACCAACTTCAGCTGGTACTGGTCACCATGCTCCACGTTCCCTGCAGTGCCTGCGCACACACACACACACACACACACACACACACACAGACACACACAGACACACACAGACACACACAGACACACACACACACACACACACACACACACACACACACACACAGATGAGAAAAAGAAGCTCTCGTGCTATTTTTGAACGTAAAAGTTGTTCTCACAAAACCTGAATGATGGAAAAAATCATTCATAGTGGCAACATAACATAAAAATCGTTCATCTGCTTTATATTTGTGTGCATGTGTGTTACCTGAAACAGAGTAGACTGACAACTTCCTGGGATGAAGGACAGCCAGATGAAGAAGCTCTGAACACCTGAAAAGGCAACAAAAAATACACTGTGACACAACAGTCATTACACAACCACAACCATTGATGACAGTAAAGAAGATGGTTGATAATATGACAAAAAACATGCTCACTTTATGTCTGCTATAGCTCCTATTTCATGATTGAATTTGCTGTTTACTATGTTGGATAGGATTTTAAGAAATCCACAGTTTTGAACAAAAGTTGTGGAGATCAGCTACAGTACAGAGTACATAACGACTTATAACAGAGACTGAACTGCTCATCCAATGCAGAAGTGTTGTGTTTTTCCCAAACAAGTCAATAAAATGATGTGGGATGATTCCCTTTCCCAAACTTCAGATGCAGATGTTACTGGTCATCTAATGTGACTCCATGGGGACATCGGAGGTTAGAAGTCAGACTCAGCTACAAAACTGCACCCACTGAGCTGGTGAACAGTCAGTTTCTTGCTCAAAGACACCTCTGTAAGGCAGATGTTTCCTGCTACTGTGGTTGAACCCGCAATCTCAGCCAAAGGGTGGTATCCATTCATATTTTAACTCATACTTCTAAAATAATTACTGTAACAGCTGGTGGATTTTTTTAACATTGGTTTTGGTTGAGGTGGAGATGATGGTCTCAGTGATGCTGATCCTAGATTTTCACTTATTTACTTTACCACAAACCCACAGAGAAGGAATGTGTCAACTATCTGGACCCAGAACAAGTGCTGTCTCACTCACTTTCAACCGCCGTTGTAATGTTTGTTGAGAGAAGAACAACAAGGGAGGAGAAAACTGGATCCCACAAGTTTTCTTTCTTCCTTGGAAAACCACTCAGTGCTGAAACAAAACCTTTCACCATCTGCCCACCTCGGTCTGCCCTGACAATATTTACAACGTGCTTCTCTGTCAAGGGCCAGCGTCCAAAATGCCCACCCGTCTCTGAAGAATGCTGTCCAGTAAACCGCAGGTAACTAAACACGACGTCTTCCAAACAGACTGATTTAGTTGGATTCCGCTTCCAGCGTGATGACGTGGGAAGCCTTCGAGGCAAACCACCAGAGCTGTTCCCAGAAACCTTGCTCTCTGGAAGGTTTCTCTGCACCCACAGTAAGACGATGGGAGGTAACGTGTTCAGATAATTTACTAAAGTAAGGCCCTCAGTGTTCGGGGTTCAATGCATCGTGTAGTTTAATAGATAATGGGAGGCTGGTTTAGCTGCTTGTGTTGTTTTTGGTTCTGGATTCATCTGGCTGAAGCACACTTTTTAATGCTGTAACTTTCCTCTGGGTATTTAGTCCAAAAACATTCCATGTAAAAACATACAAGAGTCTTTATTGCTTGGGGCAAGTTGTTCTGGCACTGGTGGAACATTAAGTCCCAGTTTGAAAACTCAGATCAGTGTGTGAAGGCTTATCGGATGCTCCAACATGGCACAGCTATTTTTTGCTATGAGGATGGATTTTACAATTCCGGAACATCACAGTGACAACAGTTATTGCTAAAGAGAAAGCTGAATTATCCAGTTCAAATTAAAAAGTATGAACTTTGCCAACCACTACACCACCATGTAGCGGTTAGCGCTCTCGCCTCACAACAAGAGGGTCGCCAGTTCGCATCCCGCCTGCGGCTCTTCTGTGTGGAGTTTGCACGTTCTCCCTGTGTCAGCGTGGGTTCTTACCGGGTACTCCGGCTTCCTCCCACAGTCCAAAAACATGGACTTAGGTTTAATTGGTGACTCTAAATTGCCTGTAGGTGTGAATGAGAGTGTGATTGTATGTCTCTATATGTTGGCCCTGTGATAGTCTGGAGACCTGTCCAGGGTGTGCCCCGCCTCTCGCCCAATGTCAGCTGAGATAGGCTCCAGCCCCCCGCGACACGAGTGCGGATAAGCGGTTAATGGTAATGAATGAATGAATGAATGAATTAACTTTGCCAGTGATGCTGCATTGCCTTACAGCAAAAGTTGAAACCGGTTACACTACTTTGCCATTTCTTTGCTGGAACCCTCTGCATCCACATCCCCACAGGATCAATGTCTTAATCTCGATGAAATGAATGAAGGTAGCTTTATTTTACACACAGACTTAATGTCCGTTTGTCCCTCTGTTGCATGTACGGAGATTGTCTGTATAATTTCCAGGCTTTAATTTTAGCTGTATTAAAAGGTAAACGTTTCCTGTACCTTTACACATTATCGTGTGTCATGAAACATTCTCAAAAACTCTGTAAAATTATTTCAGAACAACCTTTACTTCCTATGTCACCCTACTACCTTGAAGATTATATCAAGGCACAAACAGTGCCAAGGTCAGTAGTTCCATTCTGTTGATAGTGACCCACACCAGTGATGTTTTAAGGTTCTCACAGGTTAAAAAATGTACAAAACTGGGTTTTTACAAAGGGGCACAAGGTTTGGTGTGTTCCAATTCCTGCTGAGAGAAGTATAAAGTGGATAAAACTGTCCACTAGGTGACATATCCCCACTATGCTGTCAGCCCACATCATTCCTTTCCTCCCACTATACTTCCTCTTCCCCACTTCCAAATATTTTTGGCTGCGAGGGGTCCCCTTAATCATCTTTGCTCAAAAACAAGTCATTTTTCTGGCGGCATTTGCAAATCTATCTTGACCTTGACTCTGAGGGGGATCAACTCTTAAGATCCAATTATGTAGTGCAATAACAAAGCTTGATGGGGCCTTTGGCTTCCGACAGCTATGCTAGCAACTCAGTGGTTAGCCCGACATTATAAGCTCAACTATGTTTGGGCTGCTGGGTGGCTGATAGACTGTGGTAAATCATGACAAGGGAGAGGAACTCCTGACATGGTGGTTTTAGGTTTAGCATGCATCTCAGGGGTATAAAAAGACATGTTAATGTTGTGGTCAGTAACAGCAGGGATGGTTTTTCTATGTACGAAAAAGCGGTGTGATGAGTTATGGATGGGTGTTTCTGCCTGGCAACTATAAGTAAAGCTAGATTATAAGCTATACTATGAATGCTTATAATTCAAAGAAGGTCAAGACATATAGTTAAAGAGAGATATGTGTGACTCATTCCCAAGCAGCAGCACACTTATACAAAACAAACAGAGTTATGGCTTTCAAGGTGGCCACAGTGCAACCTAAAGTCTGATGGTTCAATATGCCCATTGACCTGTGACATTCTCACTCACAACAAGCGATTTCAAATATGAGCCTCAAATAAATGCATACAATACAAATGTAGAGTTTGTAACACACTTAGTTTAAATGGTTTTTTTTATTGTAATTTCGCATAACATTTAGATTTTAGGCATTTAGCTGATGCTCTTATTTAGATTCATTGCAACAGTAGAATTGAGTTAGAATAGATAGAATAGAGTTATTCATAAAAAAAAAACAATTACCAACAAACAGTGATATGATATTTACATGTGCTCCCCACATCCCCTTTGTGCCTTTAGGCCGTGAGAGGAGTGTTATCTGTTATTTGTGTTAAGACAAAGAGGTAGATCTCTGCATTCGTGTGACAGTGCTTTAAGTTTGCTTCTTGGCAGCGGACCTTAGGCTAATGCCAATTTAACCTACAAATCATGACCACAGGTACAGGCAAGCAGGAGGGCTGGAGGGAGGGAAGGGGGGCAGAGAGATTAGCAACCCCATCAATGATCCTGGTGTTAGGGTGACTTAATTAATCAGGAGTGGCACCGTGTTAAGACTGAAACCCTTACTAAGATTGAACGCTTTCTTCTTTTGTTAGTGCCCATTGATTTCTGGGATTCACCAATATATTTTTTTATTTCTCTACTTCTCTTAAGTTAGAGAAAATATTATATAACCAGTTTTACATTTAAGGAACATAAAAAAGGCATGAATATGAACAAATTAAGATGATTATATACCATAGCTTATCATCTTTATGTATCAAATTATCATATATTTTAGCTGGGTTTTCCTGTAATGCCAGTGCTGACCTTCTAGAAAATCACATTTTTACTTCACTACTCTTCCTCTTCTTAAAGCCTTTATTGGGGACATCTCTCTAATTCTTGGGCCTGTGCCAGAGTATTTCCACACAGCCAGAAAGGATTTTTCTTTCTGGCTCTTTCTCCCGACAGTTAGGCAGAAGTAGTGACAATGGTTAAGGTTAGTGTAAGAGTATAAGGGTAAGCCAATCAGAGGTAGAGTAGGGCGGGTCATGCTACAATCATGACACAATTACAACGAGACAACAAAAGGTAATTTGAAATGTACGCTCTGTCTATACCATTAATTGCTTATCATTATCATTAACGGTCTAATCATGAATTGCATTAACTGAGTCCTTGTAATGAGGGTGTCAAATTAAATGTCTCCGTTTTTAAAGAGTAGACAACCTACAATCCACCATGGCTGCAGCACAAATCTACTTTAACCCTTTGCTGGCCTTGTCCCCAGTTTGTGAGGTTTACTTACGAGACAAACTTGCCCACTTCCACCTGGATGATGGCGTTCTGAAGCTGGACTTCCAGAAGCAGGGCTTCAACCACACCTCCCTCGCTGCTCTTATTGGCATGTGGGGAGAATACTCGCAGCATTCCCATGTAGCTGCCCACCACCACCTTGTCTATAAAGTTATAAACACAGAGGAGGTCCATTGTTGTGTGAGAGAAGTCAGGATGGATGTTATTAACCATGCTGGCATTGTCACTGCTAAGAGAACTGAAGAGTATAACATTACTTGCATTTATCAATCAACACAGAGTTTGACAACTTTGATGCCGACTACTTAGTCTTAGCTAACCAACCTGAAGTAAAGTGATAAAAGAAGGGGTGTTGAATACATGACATCTTCACAAAGAGAACAGAACATGAAGCAGCTCGCTTATAGTTTAAAAAAGACGCGTTATATTACATTCAAGTGACAGATGCTTCATAACAAAATGCATTCAATCTCCAGTAAAGAGGTGGATGTCATTAAATTAAATTGTATGTGCATCCCATCCAAATAAAAAACTAAGAGTATGTCAATGCCACAGTACAAGTGCTTACAATTGTTTTATGTTTAAAAACAATGAGGCATCAGAAAGTGCAAGCATGATACATCATTGAAATAATATAAAGTAAATCCTCATATGTGCTCAAAGCCTTTTCTTTTTTTCTCTTATTTCATGCCTGTCAAAAAAAAAAAAAACTGATACAAGTTCTGAAAAGACTATTTTTGTGTATCTTGCCAACATACATCATAATAAGCATTTAATACATGCGTACAACCTATTTATTTTAAGCAACAGACAGATTTATTTCTGTATTTTTTATCCCCATGTCTGAACCTCAACATGGACACATTTCAGGTGAGGTCCTACAGTTTGTGTGACATGTAATGGTGTGTCTACCGCTACCCACTGACCGTGTCCGGTGCCACTGTTGTCCACGTCTCCAACACATAGGCATCCCTGGTCAAATTCCTCCCCCTTGCCAAGTGCGGCCGACCACCAATCACGAGCCTTGAAAAGAGACATTTTGCCTCTGATTGGAAACGGAGAAAAAGACAGCAGAGGTAAATAGTTAGATTTTTTTGTCTTGTGTATATGATGTAGTTGTTGTGCAATTTTTTTGTTAAATGCAGTCTTTGTAATTCATACTGTGTAACATATTTAAGACAACTATAAACTACTGATTGACAGGTGAACAAAGAAACACACAAAGTAGTTTTAAAAAACGACACAATTTATAAATTAAAAAAAGGGGCGGCTGTGGCTCAATTTGTAGAGTGGCCACCGACTGATCGGAAGGTTGGTGGTTCGATCTCAGACCACGGCAGCCTACATGTCGAAGTATCCTTGGGCAAGATACTGAACCCCAAAAAAGGCTCCCGATGCTGCATTCAACACCAGTAGGAATGTGTGTGTGAATGGGTGAATGATCACAGTCAGTAGTGTAAAGGGCCTTGGATGAAAGCGCTATATAAGTGCACACCGTTTCTATTAACTTTTGGCACACAA
Source organism: Centropristis striata (assembly GCF_030273125.1). NCBI lineage: Eukaryota > Metazoa > Chordata > Actinopteri > Perciformes > Serranidae > Centropristis > Centropristis striata. The sequence goes on along the minus strand of NC_081524.1, from coordinate 22,780,896 downwards.
TATTATCTACTGTTCCCTGACCAGCCCCTGCACTAGGGCACCATAACAGTGGGTAATGAAGAAGCATAACTTTTCATCCACTAGCACAAGAGGCTCTTAGTGCTCTGTGCACCACACGGACACCTGCGGCCAATGGCAGACCAGAAGACCAACCACATGACCCCAGGAATCTGAGTATGAGAGTTGAGGGGGAATGAGGAGGAGGGTGGGTGGGGGCAAGCAGCTTTTCTACTTGCTAAGTGCTGAGCAGGTGGAACAGTCAGCTAATCCAGAGAGGGAATCCATGCTATCTCTAGTACACTGCCATACCATACAGACCTAAGCGGGTGTTAAAGGAACAGTACACCTTCTACTACCAAGAGTAATGTTTAAAAAGTGTGAAATGAGACAGGTAACACACTCTGTAAATTGTTTGTATTATTATTTAACCTGAAATTATTATCCTTTAAAAATCATCATTGAAATTAAATACCAAATATGTTCTGCAGTCACAAGAAGAAAGAGCTATTTGCTTTGTTTTTCTAATGATACAATATTGTTAGTTGCAGCACCAAATGTAGCAGGAATTAATTCTTCTCCCAATGACAGCAGGAAGCCATAATGGTGCAGATCCCTATCCACCACTACTTGCTGATTATTACAACAACTCTAATGGACTTACAGTATCATCCTGTGGTTGTCTGCTTGGCTTTGTGCTTTAGTGACTTTCACAGGCACAGCCTGTTGCACATCACCTGTACTTTTTCCAACTTATTTTTTTGTTTCTATATTCTACATTTAAATCAATTAGCTGTATCATATGTCTCAACTAATGCCTTTTGCAGTGATGGAGCTGCATGGTAGCAAATCTAAACTGAATTTCACTAAGGGGACATTAAGTGTGCACATGTTCTCACTAATAATAAGCACAGGTTGGCTGAAGAATACATATTCAATCCCCTGTGATGGAACGCATTCTGACCTCCCTACTGGCTCTGGAGGTGTTGGAACTGACAGTCTCACATCTAACGAGTGCACCATTTCAATATGCTGCTTTCTATCACAAACAACTTACAAATATTATCAGAATGTGACAATATATTTATTTAAAAAAAATACACCATATATCACAATAACTGTCCTCTAGTATCCCTACAAAAGAAACATCTAATTTTTGTTTATTTTAAGTGGTTGATAGTAATTCATCCAGAGATAAAAACAAAAATTGTACTAATATTTGTGATTAAACATGCTCAATGGCTCAATACAAAACTATGATATCATAGTTTTGTATTGAGCCATTGAGCATGTAGCCAATATGCCTATATAGCATATACTCCATATATACAAATTACATTTTTATTCAACTTGTTAAAATGATTATAACCAAACAAACAGATTACTTGTATTTGAATTCACAGCACTAGATACTATAAACTGTATGGCATTAAAGGTATAATGTATATAAAATATTTTGTTAAACAAAAGCATGTCATTAAATAAATACACTTTCATATCATATATTATTTCTCAGCGAATGAGAAAGCGTCCCTTATGTCTCTATGCATTAAGTATGTTGTTCTGTATGTTACAAAAACAGAGATATTAACTTTAGATTTTATTATATTTATATTTGTTTTTCTATCTAATTACATGTTTTCCTTTGTTATTCAGGGAGAAAACTTACCTTTAGTCCTAAATATGTGTATAACACAGTAAGGAGTGTTTTACTCCAGTCAAAAGCTACAGTGCAGACTCACCAATACAATAGAAATAGAGATAGAAATGAACCAGGTAATTCAACTTTGGGACTCTTGGGCTTTAATGGCACATGACCAAACACCTGTGGGTTCACTGTTATACCTAAGAGGACTCATGTTATGGTAAATAAGTCATCTATGACTGATCAACAACAGACGCCAAGTAAAGCTACTATTCACGCCTCCAATAGCGGTTTTAATTCAGTTAAAAAACGAGGCATCCTGAACATGTAAATTAACTTGCAGCTAACGTCAAGCCGGCTGAATTAACTTTAGCTTAGCTTGCTAATTAGCTAGCTTTCCAAGTTACCTGAACACAAGCTAGCAGGTCGTTGTTACAACGTCTCCGCTGATGACTCAACACATTCAGGTTTATTCCCGAGTTTCTCTTACCTTCACATGAACGAGCAACTCCGTAAAAGTCGATGTTTTGTAACTCCTCGCTCACAGAAAAATCACATTTCTTAACCTCTTGCTTGCAGCCATCGTCCTGTTGTCATGGCACTGACGCTCAACGGAGAAGACGGACGGTTGTGCGCAGGTACGGAAATACGTGGCTGCCGGGAAATCGAGTTTTTAATGTCTACAGACTGCCCTTTGGATCAGTTCAGATCATTTTATACAGTCTATGGTTCAGATCAGCACAGTTGCAGATATCTTTTTTTGATTAAACATGCTATATACTAATATATTAATACTATATAATACTTATTTTTTTACAATGTATTTTATAAACAAGTTAAAAGTGATGACAACCAAATAAACTGATGATAGCCACAGCAGTGTGTGAATACACCGTACTACAGGCTATGAACTGGCATTTAACTGGTTGACAATATATTTGAGCATTTAATGAGGTATACATTCATTCAAATGTACTTAAAACAAATGCATAATATATGATGTCATGTCTGGTCATGTCATGTATATATGATTTCTTAAATGTTAAAAAGCTGGGTGGTTGTGCGCAGGAACAAATTTGGTTGGTCTGCTGGGAAAATTATTATTATAATTCATTCATTTTTGCCTACAGTCTGGCCTGGTGCTAAGTAACTGTAAAGTAAGGACTTCTTACAGTTGTAGTTGCAGACATTTTTATTTTATTTAACATCCTATATATGCATATATCGCCTCAATTTAAATCTATGATATAAGTTAATTTTTTTTTCAAAATCTTCAATTTTCATTAATTTCGTAAAAAGTGATGACAACTAATGAAACTGATTATAGCCACAGCAGTGTCTGAATAAACCATACTACTATACTATAAACTGGCATTGAACTAGTTGGCAAAATATCTGAGCATTTACTGAAGTATGGATTAAATTAAATGTACTTAAGCCAAAGGCATACTGATTATGTTGTGTATTTTTTACCGTCAGACTGTCTGGGTGCTGAAAGTAACTCTAAACTAAGGACTTGTTACAGCTGCAGATATTTATTGGTTAAACATGCTAAACAAATACATTGCCTCATTTTAAATCTGTGATATTACTTAAGATTAAAAGTGATGACAACAGTATTTAACAGAAAGGAGGAGAGAATTCTGCCAAATGTGGCTATACTTTGGGTGCACTAGGGTTATTATTCCGCACAGATCAAGTTTGAAGTTTTTTATTATTATTGTTGTTCAGATTTTATCACGTTCTTCTGTAATTATATGTTTTGCTCTTGGTAATGAAAATGTGAGGGCTCGTCCGGGATTTGAACCCGGGACCTCTCGCACCCTAAGCGAGAATCATACCCCTAGACCAACGAGCCACATATAGACATGAGTTGACCATGACTTCCAGACTTAACTGTACATGCCACGTCGCCTGTGCATTGATTGCTGTTGTCTGACCTGCAAAGCTTTACATTTTGTGGTGTTTCAGCGCCATCTACAGGTGCTTTACTATACTGCAGCAGACTTCATCCGAGACCAGCCCTGCAGTAATTGTCTCTATTATAAACTTCTCAGCAGTTACTATAAAATATTATACTTAAATTCAACCACATAACATCAAGCCTTTTTTTACATCGTCACGTATACTGTATGTATCAAAAATAATATTTGAAATCTCCCATAGTATGTAATGGGTCTCATATTCGTGACTACATTTGATGGGATGTCAATATTGAGCTGTCATTTATTTCAGAAATAATTATCTAAAATACCTTGATTAAATGCATAGGAGTAATAGTGTAGTCATGTAATATAATGCAATCTGTAGATTAAAGACTTTATATCTGTATTATTTCACGTCCAATAGCTAACCAAAGAAACGAACAGGGAAAAATATACTTCAGGACTATTTGATATTAATAACAGTCATTGTCTTTCATCAGATATAGCTAAGAGGTAAATTATTGCATAAACAAGGGCTCGTCCGGGATTTGAACCCGGGACCTCTCGCACCCTAAGCGAGAATCATACCCCTAGACCAACGAGCCACACTTCCATAAGTAGGAATGACAGGATACGAATTTACAAAATGCCACGTTGCCAAACTTTTGTATTGTGCATCTGTTTCCAGACTTCTTCAGAGGAACTTCTTGTAACATGGTGCCACCTGCAGGGCGATTTTTGGTACTGCAGCAAAAATCCCGTGCCAAAACTCCAACTGTGTCTCAACAGTTTCCCATTGAAATGTCATGTTATGCAAACTTAATATCACTAATTTTCAGCCTTGTGTGTGCACAACATCATCACCTTACCTAATAACTTTATGTACTGGTAAAAAAAAAAAATACTTCAATAACATGCACCTCATTTTGTAGTTAAATAGTATTTTGGGGGGCTTTCTTTCTTTGCCTCCACTAAAATTTCAGACAAAAATATTGGAATATTATTCGCTATATTTGTCTGACAAATTGATTAACTCTATTCAAATTTTACACTAAAAGAATATTAAATGATGCATTGCTTTTTTAAAACATTTTCTGCGTATGTATGAAAGCCCTTCTAGGTGATCAAATCCTCTCACAATATACATCAATTTATTTATATTGTAATTATTTATATTTTGTTTGCAATATATATATATATATATGAATATATTAACGTTATGTTGTTATTGAGTATGTTGTGAGACTTTACACAGGAAAAAGTTCCAATTAAAATTACGATTTTTGGGGTGAATTCAGTGAATTAAATACCTGATAGAAAGTTCTTTAATCCGAGCTGCAGTCCTTTCAAGAATTTATTTTTATACTGCAACTTTATGTGTGAGCTCATGTTATAGTCCAGGTTTCTGCCCAGTCTGTGATCCAGTCATGGCTCACAAATTGACATTTTATTGCATTTTCAAATTACACCATCAAAGAAAAGAGAAAGCCATCTGCTTATAAAAATACAACACGCCTGGTCTATACGTTTGGAGAGTTCTCCAAATGCAGTGAAACAATATACATTTGCATACATCAGCCACATAATACAGTATGACACTATTCCCCGTTTAATTGATATATAATATATTTTAGTCTCCCCTTTCATTCACATAAACTCAACAATAAGAAAAGGCAACATGCAGGTGATAGCAGCACATTTAAACAAAGTCAAAGAGAACATTCAACACAACATGTTGAGACAAGGGGAGACAAGGACATTTAATATCCCACCAGAAATCTACGGAGAATATGTTAGAGGTAGTGCTCAATTTTAACCACAGAACAAAAAGTTGATAAAATTAAATAGGTCAAATGCTGGATTTTATTGAGCCACAAGAAGGAGTGTGTTTCCTTCTGAAACTTAGATAAACTTATTTTGCAGCACCTCTTACTTTGGTTAAAGGAGATTTTACTGTTGTAATTCCCACTTATGACCACTAGAGGTCACTTTTAGTATTACTTAACACAGCACATCTTTAACCTTAAACACTGGCATGGAAATGCTTGATTGATATGATGCCAAATGAGCACATTAGGATTAAAAAACAAAAAGCTTATGTAAACATGGCTTTTCTGTGCGAACACATATTCTTACATCCACAAATCGAAATTACTGCCACATATCTTCATGTACAGGCTGATTCCCCACGTACATAGAATTTAAAGTGCGTTTCCTCTTATCATCTGAGTTCCATGTTGATAATCGCAATCCTTGTTTTTTCCCTAAAACAAAATACTTTGTCAGTGATCTTTTTATTGCTGCCGTCACCTAACAATACATTTTTTATTGTACTTTACGTACTGAATTATTTCCATTCCAGTTTTAATGCAGCTTCATGTTTTGTCGGACAACACTGTCGCTGTCTGACTAGGTGGACATCAGAGTCACATAATGGGACAGCTCAAAGAAAACACTGTGTCAGTCTGCGGGCGCTTCCTTTCTGGTGTACAATTATTACCATTTCAAAAATAATCTTATGAATAACAATTGTAACAATAATGTGCAAATAATAAAGATGGAGTGAGAGTTTGTAGGGAGTTTCCATCTCACTTTTGGTTATACTTTCATCATAAAATGACTTAGAGAGAACATGAGGAACAATTTAAACGGACAAAAAAACAGAGACAGGCTGATGCTGCTGTGTGGACTTTTAAAACAGTTCATTGAGGAGATGTAAAATGTCTTTTAAAAAGGCTTTTAAAAGGCAAAGGGTAGGGGCTTGGGGGGGTACAGAGTTGGAAGAAGATCCAGGTGGGATCCAGACCAAGTGGAAGGGGTTGGACCAATGACAAAGGTTTAGGGTGGTGTTAGAAGTCTGACAGGCCCGAAGGAGGAGAGGAGTGGACTGGGGAGGTGAAACTGAGGGGTGGAGTTATAGAACCTTCTGAAGAATTGCGTTGGGCACTTCCAGAGTCTCGTCCTTCACCAGGACGATGTCATAAGAGTCCAGATATTTGTCCAGCCTCTCTTCCACCTGCAGAGTGACACCAGAGAAAACTGTCAGGAGCAGCTTCATGACATAACTCACCATGCTCCTTTTGCCTGGATTCTTAAAAGTCCCCAACCAGGACACATGTTCAGGCAAAGTGAAGGATTTTCATCACACAATGTTTACTAATAACCTCTTAAATAATGTCAGAATTCAAACTCTGTGTATAATATAGTATATGATTTATAAAATGATAAAGATGTACAAGTACAAAATGCAAAAAAAGCTAATCCCTTCCTCCCTGGCTTCTAAGATTTTTAACTCAATCAGCCCAGTGTTACATTACGTCTCCAGATGTTTAAGGTTCCACCATCACATGTGTGTACCTTGTCGTTGAGGAAGCCGATCTTGAGGATGTTCTCCACGTTGGGCGCGCCGTCGGCCATGCTGAGGTCCCCCAGTGAGTCACCCATCAAGATGATGTTGCAGTATTCCTTCAGCTGTTTGAAGTACTCAGTGTTCCGCAGGGCGCCGTCGTGTTTGTTGTACACGTGGATCAGCTCGCCTTTGAAACCCTTCAGGACGCCCTGTGAGATGAGGAACAGATCCAACCAACATGGGGAGATATTATGTTTAAGTCATGAGTTTGAGCTGTAACACAAGCAGAAAAAAAAAAGAAGTGTCTTTTTTTTTTTCTTGCAAGACTCACGTTTTCATCAAAGTCCATGAAGTTGGAGACGACCTTGACGTTGGGGTGGTAGACTCCGGCTTGGCGGATGATTTCCTCCAGGACGTCGCCGAGGCCAGCGGAGAAGATGAAGACGGGCACATTGTGCTGCTGCAGGCGGTCGAAGAACTGCTCATAGCCTTCTCTGAAACCAAGCAGACAAACAGAGGTAAGTTGGCATATGTGCAGGCATATACTTTATAAAATATAGGTTTATTGGCATAATTAATTACATTATTTAACTTAAAAAATGTGGTTAATCAATGGATAATAGGTGCAAAAAAACATACTTTTGTTTTTGCACACATGCAACATAGAAAGAAAACAATAAAAATAAAATAATTTGCATCCAGGTGGGTTTTTTAACAAAAACACCTGTAAATAAAGCACATCACATTTATATTTATATAATGAATAGTGTAAATAGACTTTCTGTAGCTTGAAATGTGACGTTATCGCACATTTGACTATAACGGGACAGATTACATTCTGGCGGGCCGCCAGAGTCTAGGTAATTAAATGGGAAACCCTGCAGTCAAATGCAGATGTATGTATGTATAAAACAGCCCTGGGGAGCCAAAAAACTAAGTCCTAACCTTCTCAAACATTTGCAGCCTTTCTAGATAAATGCCACGCATCAGCTTAGTACCCATAATGCAACAGTATACTGCAGTAACCTCGTACCTGAGTGCAGCGTCAGACTCTCTCACCACCTCGGCCAGTTTGTCTTTCTCTAGCCGCTGCTCCACAAGTAGTGTGTGAGACTTGAAATACCTGCAAACACACACATACGTATTAAAGGCACGTCTAGGTGCGTCTATATCCCTGCAGAATGAATTATATATATATATATATATATATAGACAGCATGTTGGATATGCTGGATATACAGAAGCACAAACATGTCTGCAGGTTTTTTGTATGAAATTGTGTGCATGTGCGCCTTACCACTCCACCATGAACGGGTATTTCTCCTCCATGGTGAGGTGAGGGTCGATCTCGATGGGATAATATTTATTCTTCAGCTGCAGCAGCTTCTGCCTGCAATCCTCTGTCACCAGATTGCAGTTATCAATGATATCTGCACAAAGAGGGAACAGAAAACCATTATAAATGATGTTTCTAACAGACGGACTGAAATTTAAATTGAGAAGATTCACAAAAAATTTAGTTAGTAAAATGTGCTTTTTAAAAACTTACTGTGACACGTCGGACAGCGTTTGCCGTTGACAGCGAACTTGCTTAACGTCATGTCGAAGTCTGTGATGATCTGCAACAGAGCCGAGCAAGTATTTTTCAGAAGCAGAGAAATATATAAAACAAACACACTGGAGCCTAAACCCTCTGAATCCCACAACAAAAAGAAATTTAAAAAATTGCCAAAATTAAACCACTTATCATAGCCAGAAAATGTAAAAAATGATAACATTTCTTTCAAATTTCTTGTCCTTGTAAAACTTGTGTAATGACCACTTTAACATCTGCCAAAAATAGGCAGTTTGCATGAAACCATGTCCTGTAAAAAAAAAACATTAAATCCTCAGTGACACTGTGAAGCCATGAATTAATGGGCTGTAACAATACGCATGTGACATTCTGTAAACCTGATCTGCAGGCTGTTAACACAGAGCCGAGAGGAGGGGACAAGAGAAGCTGAGGATGTAAAAATGCAAATAGTTCAATATGTATAGCATTTGGAGCCCACATTTATTTCCAATATTGGTAACACCTGTGTGCTCTTGTATGAATAGATAACACTTTTAACATTTATTTTCCAAAATAAATTATCAAAGATATTCAACTAACATTTTTGTTATGATTTATGGCATTATAACTGATTATTATCCCTACTACTAAACAAAGGACCTCATGGTAACCTAAAACCACAAGTTATATATAAGATCATACACACACAAATGCTATATTAAAGCTGGAGGAGGACTGCATGCTGGACTTTTATTGCCTTTGCATCTGGATATGCCGCTTGGAATGCAGAAATGTCGAGAAACATAGTCTCTCTTTTTGGGTAATGAGCTTTAAAAGTTAACTAGAGTTGCTACAAGCTTGTGAGCTGCAGTACCACCAGGTGGCATTGTTTCACAGATAGAGTGTCATCAGGACTTTATGTTCTACCTGGAGTTTAGAAGCTCCTCCTTTGATGAGGCCACAGATGATCTGCTCCACCCTCTCAGGGTCCCTCATGTGGACCGTCGTCTTCTCAAACTGAGGCATCTGGAGGGAGAAAGAGGGGTAATTAAAAACACATTTCTTACATACCCCTGTAGCATAGACTTAGTATACAGGAAAAGTGAAAAAAAAAAAACACAGCATGAAAAATATTTGATCAGAACCTGATGAACGAGATTCCTGAAAGACTTTGGGATCTAACTTCTACTGCTGCTCTTTGTCCTGCAGGTTATCTTTGGCTAAAGCTCTGGTATGAAGGGGGGGGAGAATTTATGTGTTAAGAACAAGAGGGGGTGTGTGTGTTAGCTTGAATTTACAGTATGCATGTGTGAAAGTGTGTGTTAAGGGTTGTGAAGATTACATGGCAACTTAAGATTAACAACATTTTTTCTGCAGCCTTTAGTGTATTTGAACACACTATTCCCTGGTGTGGACACACACACACACTCCTGGAGGGGCTTTCAGAGTCATGGAACAGCTGATGTTTGGAACCTGTTGGTGTTGTATAACAAGCACACAAACAGGAATGCCCTGCAGAGAGCAGGAGAACTTCGGCCCTTCTTGTAACTTCATCTTTTCGACGTCAGATCCGCCTGACATGTGAAAACAGTCTGTTCTCAAAGCTTCTTAATGCCCAACAACAGGAACTTGAATTTTGATGCATCTAATGTAAGATAAAGACATTTGCATGTGCATTCTTGACAGTAGACACAAATATTTACCAGAACACAGACTGAATTTGTTGACCAGGAGTAGATAAACATTCAGTAAAACAAGTTTATTTTATCTTGTTATTTGTCATGTTACTTTTGTTTAATTCATTTTCTTTTGTGAGACTGGAGAGTTGTAGGAGGGGCAACTAGTAAATGTACATTGTGCTGATGACAATGCAAACAACTGATTTACTAAAAAAAAACACAAATAAACACACACACACACAAGCACAGTAACCTCCCCCAACCCTGAAAAACACACCAGCACAGCTTCCACCTTCTTATATAATCAGCATCAGGCTTGTAGCACCTCATGAATCACTCTGATCCTGCAGAAACATGACACCCAGAACACAAACTAAAAATAAAACTTAGTCCCAGCCTACTTTTTAATAAGCATATCACTCACAAACAAACACACATTTATCTCAGTGTGCACAAACAACTTCCTAACGTTCAGATCTGCTGGGTGAAGACTTTGTAGGTGCAGAAAAATAGTCTAATTCTTAGAATGGCAAGTTTTTTTCTTTATGTTATGACCCACTCTTATGAATGGGTTGCTGTAGAGGCAACCTCTGCAAACACGCTCCACCTGTACAGGGTCATAAAGCCTGGAGTTTGGCAACAATTAAGAAAAGGCAGGAGCGTTTCACAGGGTGTGTTCCCCTGATAGCAGGGAACTTTAAGCCTGAATCTTTTTGAAAACACAAAGTACTGCTTCACTAGCAACAATCAAACACAACTGTACTGTAAAACACCAGATGTGCTGTATCACATTCCAGTGCCCTAATCCCTCATTCTTTTTAGCGAGGGCAGGTCACAAAACTACCATACAAATTTCTGTAAAAGACTCAATTTCAGGATTAACACTATAAAAAGAAAAAAATTGAGGTCAAAGGTCAGAGCATCCCAATAGCAGTAGACGACATTCAGTTGGATTTTGTTGCATTTGATAGCAAGACTTTATGTTTTTTTCCAGTTACTATGAATCAAAAATAGCTACAGCTTGGAGTATAACCAGTTATACACAAACACACCCACAAATACACACACACAAACACAGTAACTTACCACGGGTCTGTTGTGTCAGCTAAAAAAGGAGTGAGGAAAAGATTGTGTGGCTGCAGAGGGCTTTTATATCTACAGCAGCAGCCAGGGAGGGAGGGGGCGTCGCCCAAAAATGTATGAGACAACATGGCCCCTCCCACTGTACAGAGAGGCTCAAACACACACACACACACACACACATATACACACACACATAAATACACAATGACAATTTCAGCTGACCCATGTCAACACACTAAAACACACACACACACACACACACACGGTTCATTATAAATAGACGTGGAATGGGGCCAGTGGACGCAAAAAGTGACATTTATCTACTCTTGTTCCAGTAATGTGACCTTTGACCCCTTGAAAGAGGAACCTTTAAAATCAATCGGAGAGGTCGGGCTCGCTTCAGCACTACGACTGCCGAGCGAGCACATTTTAAACGCACGACACACACCCCCACCAAACACACACATGCAGAAAATAGCATGATGGCGCACGCAAAGTCACGAGGGTCAAGGTTCAGTGTGAGCGCCAGGCTGTTGGGCCTTACAATGGCTCGTTACACATGACATGCGCCCAGCTAATGAACATACCACACACAGACACACACACACACACACACACACACACACACACACACACACACACACACACACAAGATCGACTTTACACACACTCTACAGTGTGTAAAGTCGATCTTTGTGCTGCTGCTTCAGTATTTAGGTCACACACATGTAGAAACAGGCACACTGCAGCACATCTTTATGTTCCTGGTTGAGTCTGAACATGTCAGTCATTTTCTTTAAATTAAATGTACACACACACATGCGTAGATAAGGTTCAGGTTGTGCATGTACTTGTATTGAATCCTCTGACTTGTAACCTGACACTGCCAGGTGGTTTATTACACAGAACCACCTAAGCAGCTGTCATTAGAAACAGTTTGGAAAAAGGGACATTTAAAAAAAAAAAAATGTGGCAGATAAGTAAGTTATATTTGAATAGCTCAGATAGCCAATGTGTTTTGTCTCTATCCCACAGGCCTGAGAGAGCACAGTTTGTATAGGCTTTGTAACTCATAGATACGCGCCTGTAGGACAACACACACACACACACACACACACACATTGTGTATAACAATCATTGAATGAGACCTGGACAGCTGTTGGCATGGCAGTCTAAGCGCTACATAACTTCACCTGTTATCTAAATAAAAAGCCTGAATTCAGACCAGACATTTTTCCTGGTTGTGTTTACTCTTGGGCTTCCAATCTATGAACCTGAAAACCTTAACATAATCCTATAACGATAATTAAAATATTGATTTATCAAGGGCAGAAAAAGTCATCAAGGTCTTGTAAATATATTGTACAGTATCACCCATTGTGATTACATGTGTGTTTATTAAACGTCAGAATGCCACCAACATTTCAACATAATGCCAAAAAACAGCAAGGATTTCCCAAAATGTATGAGACCTGGGCAAGAGTTTTTCACAGCACCTGAGTTAAATGAAGAGAAAAAAGGGCCAAGGTCAGGCCAGAATGTCTGGGACTTGTTCTTGACAGTGAAGGCAAATAAATTGGTCAAAATAATACATATTTAAAAATAAATAAATAATTATTACATTAAAATTAAAATGGAGAATCACATCAGAACTTTTCACCCTTTTTGCTGTGGCTAATCAAGACAAAATGTGATTAAACATTGGAAAGAAAATGTTATGTGCTGATGTTTTCTTTTGTTTTCAATAGAGACAAACAAGGAGACGAACAGGAAAAATACAGTATTGTACTATACCAATCAGTGATTCTGAGATATTCGTGCAGCATTTGAACTTGTGACTTCTGTGCAACACTGACACTTTGTCCCAGGCTCAGGTTTTGCTGAACAAGGCTCTGGACTGCAAGTGTTGTTGTTGTAAGACGGCAGAGACTGGAAGAAGAGACAACCTCGTCCTCTCCTCTGCCGACCTCCACTGGCGTGCATACCACGACTCCCCAAAAACTAGGTCGTCCCTCTCTGATTACACTCTACCACAATAACGCCCCTGCTGTACAGTGAGCCACAGAGAAACAGCCCAGCAAATCCTTCTCTGGTTTAACATGGAGAGGGGAAGAGCATGTTTGTGTTCAGTTGTGAGGAATTCTGCCAAATTGGAACATACGGGCCAATTAAAACGCAGCCCTGTTACATGACGCTCTCGGGTGTTAACACTACTGTGCAGGTATGAACCTGCGTGACTGAATCGACAACAACAAAATTGGAGCAAAGCTGAAGTAGTTGTTATTGCTGATCACCTTAAGCTGTTTCTCAAACTGCCGTAGAAATATGTGTGGGGTGCCTGAGCCCTGTACTACAAACAACTTCAACATACCCAGGATATCGCTTCACTAAGCCTAACAACAGCAGTCACAGTCGTATCACCAAGCTGGTAATCAACTTTCTTAACCCTTTCCTCTTCAGGCTCTATGTGCGTTCACATAAAGAGGGGGTTTGGAGTGTCATTTGACTCAACTACCAGAAAAATACAATCACGTTCTGTTGTTCCGCCCACTATGAAGAATATGAATTATTATTACAGATAAAAGCAATAGTGTTGCTCTAAATAAGGCACGTGATCAATGCCAATACCTACTATTGATTTCTAACCTGACAGCTGCACACATGGTTACACTGAACTACTACTACTACTGACTAAGTGGATCTGAAACTTTCCCCGAATTAAGGATAGATGAAGTATATTTCGTTTTTGCTCACTTAAAAAATAAACTCTTTTTAGGCCTATTCTCTTGGATAAATAGGCTAACAATAAATATTTTCAATGAAAAATTATGTGATAATGTCATGTTTTAAAGGAAATATACAGTATTTCATATGCAAGTAAACATCATATGGATTAATAATAAAGTGAAGTATTATTGTTTGATACCTAATTTTACAGGAGAGTAATTTCAGAGACTGTGTGGTTAAATATCCAGAGAACTACAAACTGCACTCAGTAGTTCAGTGAGAAACAACCACACACATCAGCTGAGTGCTACAGTGATACACACAGTAACTCTACTGTAGCGTACCTGCAGCTAAGTGACATACAGTAACTCTACTGTAGCGTACCTGCAGCTAAGTGACATACAGTAACTCTACTGTAGCGTACCTGCAGCTAAGTGACATACAGTAACTCTACTGTAGCGTACCTGCAGCTAAGTGACATACAGTAACTCTACTGTAGCGTACCTGCAGCTAAGTCACATACAGTAACTCTACTGTAAGCACACAGATTGGTGACATTAATGTAACGCTACGACTCAACATGTTTACATATATCTTATTCTCCCTGCTGAGAATCTGTATGGATCATATAAATATTCTTTGGGGTTTCTAATGGGTTTTGTCGGTTTTGCCTCGAAAAACTCTTGCCCTCCTCAGAGACCCTCGCGCTATCCGCGCATCAAGGTCTACAGGATCTTCCCAAAAGGGTGTAACATTTTCCAAGAGAATCGATTGGTCAGTAAGCGGTGCTTTTATAGATACTGATCTCATATCGAGAATATAACCTGGTCCCGACTAGGTTATGTTCTCAGCATGAGTTGCCATGGTGATCTAGCCAGATTAAAAGAGAACCACCTTTGTGATAATGAAAACCCAGAGTTAGAGCTGAAGTAACCTCGCTAACCATCAAATCCAGCTTCGTAGTACAGGGCTCAGGAGTCTTGTGATTTGGTTTAGTTTTTGATTTCCTGAATGTAGCTTCTACCTCAGTGTGATCAGTATCAGAACTCCACAATGATGTTATAATATCTAGTTAAGCAGTAGTCAGAACCGTCTATTAACAGAGGACTGTTGCTAAAAGAAACTGCTGTAATTTCAATATCAAGCAAGACTTACAAAAACATTTGGGTTCAATTTTGAACCTTGACCTTGTATCTATTAACAGCTTGCCATGTAGAATTTAATGTATTATTATCTCCTGCAAACAAAACCAAATCTAATCCTACACCAGATGTCTACAAACAGAGCAGTACATTATCAGAGTCAGGTCGGGTCATGTCCAATCCTGTCACCACCCAAAACCTCATGTTAAGAAATGAGTATTTGGTTGAAGCGGTGGATCCGTTCAGGAGCTTTGCTTTAACATTTTCTAAAAGCTTTACGTCATTTCTTGTTTGAATACTACTTTGTTGTTATGTTTCTAAAAAAAAACAAGACACAGATAATACCTGTTATCAGTCCTATAGACTTTTCCAGCAGCTGTCAAATTGCCTGTTCAACATTCTCCCAGCATTAATTTAAAATAACTCTCAGCATTCCTCTGAAATCCCAGCTGATCCACACAAGCCTGAGCAAAGGTTACAGATAGGTTTGTTCTGCTGTGACTCAGCCTTGGCCTGCAGGGGTGAAAGGTCATCGAGGGCACAGTGCAGTGGCCATGATTGTCTCCCTCACTCTGACAGTTGACAGGTCATGAGCTGTTGTTCTTCATCTGTGGACTGAGATGTCTGACCCCAGAACTGTTGTTTTAATGAGATACACCTCTGACAAACAACTGTACTCATGCTATACGACAACTTCTGCTACCAACACATAGTCAACAAATACCTCTACCACTGCAGCTTTTGCAACTTCTGCTATATTTACTATCTCTTACTTGTTTAATTGTTAATACCCTTCGTATACTTTCTAGTTTATACTGTTTATACTCGTTTTCTATTTATTGTTATTTTTATTGAAGCTCCTCTCTATCTTGCTCTTCCACTTTGCTGCTGTAATACTTGAAATTTCCCCATTGTGGGACTAATAAAGGAAATCTTAATTGTAATATTAATCTTCAAATGTCTTACTGATAATAACAATACTACTGCTGCTGATGTTGCTCCTACTATTGTTATCGCTACAACGTCTGCTATCATTTCTAATCCTACGACTGCTAGTACCACTGGTACTACTACGATAACCAATATGGTGGCTGATATAGTCATTTTTGGAGCTGGAATGAAAATTGGCCTTTTTTATATGGATTGTGCACAGATTTTTCCCCACTCTGCAAATGTACCCAGAGAGCTACTCCATCAAACATAAAGCTTTATTAAATAATATTTAACATTATTATACATTCTACAAACAATGTAGTCAGCCAATTTTTCAAATAATAACTGAGAAAATAAAGAATAAATAGGAATTTAAAGAATTTAAAATATGAATAGCTAGCACCACTTCTAAATTATGCCAAGCTACAATTTCTGCATTATATATTGGGTAAAATGTTTTTGTAACATATAACATATCGGACAGCATATACACCTTTACGGATGTAGTTTACATAGGCCAATATGGGTCAATAATATCAGTCTACCGATATAACAGTCGGGCTTTAGCTACTACAACTATTTTTATTTCTACAAAACTTTAGCTGCTACTGTTAGTGTTACTATTACTAACGCTGCTGATCACACAAATTAAATTAAATGAACACAACTCTTGATTACTGAGCACTAAATGTACTTTTTGTAATATTTGCTCCTCTGTTAAGGGTTAGAAGTTTTCCATGTGGTAAAAGTTCCCTCAACCATAGTGACCATTTACAAAGTTCTCAACACTTGTCTGAACAATAACCATCTTAAATGTGAGTTTAGGCACATGTAAATGCTATTTGGTGATATGTCAAGGCATGTCTAAGATTAGGTTTCCTGTTGCCCCAGCCACAGCACTTTGGTTTAGTCCTGATATTGGTGACAGCCATCTGTTGCTATAGATAAAGCAATGTGGCCAGAAAAAAAAACGTTGGTCACAGCAGAAAGAGGCTGGAGCCGCCCGAAGTTAAGACTTCATCTTCACTTTCTTAGGACTCTTTACTTGTAAATAGCTGACAAAATAAATACCCATATTACTGATTGATTAGACTCATTGCCTGACTGTATCAATGAGTGATTAATTAACTTAAACAAATAGGAAACAAATCCCATCTGATGTGATTAATCAGGGAAACCAAACAGCACTGAGCTGATTGTCATTCTGTCAATATTTTGCTTTTACACGTATAATTCAAGTCATCTGTACTGTCTTTCTGCATGTTAAACCATACAACCACTGTCACTGTAACTGAATGTGAAAACAATAAAACCATTCTTAATATGTAAAAGCAACTTTTGTAAATTGGATTTTCACATCTGCGGTAAAAGCTCCCACAGATAGTTTAGCTTAGGAGAATTCCTTATTTTTCTCACCTCTGTACAGAGGTCAGAAGTCAACATCAGCAACCGTTTAACACTTCAGCTGGACAGCAGTTTACCAGGAGAAGGTCTTTAAGACAGGTCACTGGTGGCCTCCAGCTTGCTCATTTTTCTCCTCAGATGTTTATGCTTATTCAAAATCTGAGGCTCTTTCTACTGTTTTGTTATCGTCTCTGCTGCTTTCAACAAATATACAGCAAGGAGTGCTGATTTCTGGAATGCACAAACCTATTTTTTTCCCCAAATAAACCCCAGACTGGCAGCTCAAGTGTAGCTCTGTTCTGCCCTCTAGAGGTCAATATGAGGAAACACACTTCTGTAGGTTTTTTTTCTTAACCTTATCCAGAAGTAGACCCCACCTTTTCAGCCTGACACATACGATAAAGTACCAGTGTAACTGATAAGATTTTTAAAAAACTGCATTCCTTCTGGGTGGGGCTAGTTTCAGGGTCCTGGTTTTGTACAAGCAGGCTGGGGACACTTGAAGGAACTGAATCATCAGCGTTATGAGTCATAGCATTCAATGAGGCCATTCGGTAGAAAAAGGTTTGAATCTTTCACCAGTCAGTGTAAGTACACACAAACACACCATGTGTCCTGCTGAAGAGTCCAAAAGTAGTCAAAATTAAGTCTATCATGGAAAAGTTACTGAAGAAAATTGAGGCCTTTCTATTTGTTTTAATCACTGAAGTAAAAACACTATTATTTGCCTGTCATTTAAATTAAAGACTTCCACTGAGGACTGAGGCAATTAGAGCAAGACGGATATATTGGTCAGACGACATTATTGGCCGGTATTGGCCTATCATAGATATCTATTATTGGTATCAATAAAGGGTGGCACTACTTCTCAGAAGATGGTGTAGTAGAGAGATGCTGACAATGTACTAAATGGTACAATTTGTCTAAGAAAGCAGCTTTCTGAGTACCTTTAATTGGTCACATAGGTGCAAAATCTATTAAGGAAAGGTCTTATTTTATTGAGGCTGAGAAATTCACTATATCAGCCACCATATGTGTGAATTTCTCCCCTTTAAAATTGCTATCTGTCTGCAAATCCCCATATTGTTGGGGCGCTACAGGAAATTAATAATCGTAATTAAATATCAGACGTCTTAAGCTTCAGGATCTGTCTGATTTAGCTCAGCAGGTGTTTGGCTGACAGGTGGGGTTTTAATTCAAATTGATCCTGATTAATAGATTTGATAGACATTGGTTGTTTTTAACCATGTCAACACTTAAACAAATCAGTTAAACAAATTAGTTTGTCATTTAAGCAGTTGGGTTTTATGATTATCAAAACCATGGACACAATTTTAAATTTCTGCAGTTTTAACGATATAACCACTTTTTTTTCTGGGCAACTCTACCATAAAATAATTTTTCCTTTTTTTTTCACCAGCAGTTATTTCATTTACTTGCTTTTCACTATCATAAATAATTTCTGGATGAAATAAAGCTTTGTTTCATCTATCTTCAAGGTGTTCTGACCTCTGACCTTTGACCTACTTAGCACTGGATATCTTATTTTTTTTCATTTGGAAGTTGCTGCAATTGAAAGTGTGAGCAAACAGACAAACACGTAAAAACCAACAGTAATCACTGAACAAAGTCGTGCTGGTAATGAGAACGCCTGCTGTAAACAGAAACCACAATGGTTTTTGGGAATGAAGTAAAGAATGTGCTTTGTTTTTTGTGATGCTAAAGTATTTCTGAAGTGACACACATTGTTTCTGTGAGCTCATAGAGTCACAAACCTCTGAGCAGAGGAATGTCCCTGTAAAATTTAACATGGGACGGAAAATGAAAGCCTGACTGAGTTGCTGTCGTGTTGATTTAGACTCCTTAAGGGTTCAGAACGGATGTTTGAGCTTCTGTAGCACCGGACATCATTAAAAGCAGATGGTCACAAGTTTCCATGCTAAAGGCTGGACACTAAACAAGCTAACTAATTCCATCCAGTGACTACTACATCGCTTAACTCATCATCTAGTTTCATTCTTCCCCCAGATAACTGGATTGGAAAGAGCAAACCAAATTAAGGGCAGGTGACTGCAAGCAGCTTGGTTTTCTTTTTGATTGTATTTCCTTCTAGAGACTTACAGTTACAGCTTTGGTCAGCAGCCACAATGTTATAATCCAGGAGGAAATAATGATATTTTTGATGCACTGGTTTTGTCTTCCACAGACTAATAACTGACAGCACTGATTCTAAACAACATCAGCAGCTAAATGACAAAACACAGAGATCTGAAGAGCTTCCCTGGACCTTCTCCTGCTCTGTTGTAAATAGATAAATGTCAGCTGGTGGATTGAATAAGTCGGTCACAGTTTGTACACATACAGAGACCAGCATAATGAGAAATTATCTCAAAGATGAATCGCAAAGTGCACAGTTTCATGTCTGAGTGTTTCAGGTTCTTTTGAAATTTTTTCACCACTTCTATTTCACATACTGGCAGTTAAAAGTTTCAGTTCCTAAATCAACAATGATGCAAACGACCAAATGTAAAACAACCAAAGGTTAAAGGAACCCCTCAAACCTGCAATAATGGACTGGAGTGATAACAAAGAAATTAAGTCCTATTTCACATGAACAGAAGAGCTTATGAGGAAAGTTAGTCACAAAAAAATAGACAAACTGATAATTTTTCTGCCGTACATTAACTGATTTTTTCCCCCAACAAACCAAACATGCTGATGCAAAACCCGGCTTCACATTTCCGACTGTTTAGACAGGACAACGCCGATAACAGCACACTTTCAATGACATAATGATAGGGGTTCATCCGCCAACTAGGGAAATTAAAAAGCAATAAAACAATAAAAGTTTGTCTGCTGCCAGAGCATTTGACTGCTGTGAGAGCTACTTTGAAAGCTGATGAACAGTTTCTATTGTAAATGAGGAAATATTAAAGTGGCAGTTGAATCTGAGAGAATTCTTCCCAGGCAAATGAGCCTCGTGTGTTTGTGGTTAGACAGCCCATACAAAGAGTTGCACAGGTGGGGCCAAATAACTCAGACATGAATCATTCATGTCAGTCATTTGGATTCTAGAGATACAGCATATACCAACACCCTGCAGCATCTGCAAATTCCAAAGTCTAAATACATTCTATAAGCCCTGGTGAAAAACAACTTTAACATCCATGCAGCACATACTAAAAACTATGTTATGAGAAGAAAAATATGTATATTTAACCTCTTCTTCTTTATTGAACTATATACATCCTTACATTGGTGTTTGAAGGATAGTGATAAAGTTAAAAAGAAATTAAATAATTGCATTTTAAAGCCTTGGTACAGTGTTAATAGACTGTAATTAAAATAAATAAGTTCACAAACTTCTTGAGAAAAATGCAAATGGCTATCTGTCCTCTGTGCACAGGTTTATATATTGCACAGGTTTACATATTCTCAGTATATGTTCAGTAAAATTAGATTTTGCAAGGAAAATTAGCTAAGAATGAAGATGTTTCACCATGTTTTATATTAAATATTATTTAGAAAATATATTTTTTTAAATATATTTTTATAAAAAAAGCCAAGTGCCCCACACAGAACAATGAAGAGATGTGCTGTATTTTGTTTCCTTCTTTTTGACAACTGTACTTGAGTCCACAAATATTTATATTTGGTTCTTTTTCCCCCAGCGTTTATTATTTGTCTGCAGTTTGTATGGAATGTTTATGTTTGTGCAGATGCCTGATTCCAGTCGGACAGGTTAGAAAGCTGGACTGAGTGCACTGACTGTGCTGCTGCAGCTTGCATAACCTCCATGCTGCCAATGCAACAACAGACAGCAGCACAAAGCTTTTCCCTGGACAGACAGGGAGCAATTAAAAGCATCACTGACACAGAGGGTCAGCTGGCAAAGCTTTCTGGTCTCAAACAGGAAAGCTGCTGCTCTTTCTGTGGGAGAAGAGCAATCTGATGACCTCTAAAAACAGCTGCTGTTTTAGGGAACATCCACGCCTGCGCATGGCATCATGCAAGTACCATACTGTAAAGACACCAACAATAACGGCCATATTTCCAGACATGATTTTCAAAATAAAGTCGCACACACGTTGCTACGGGTTAAAAATGCATCTAATAATGTGTGATATTCCTTGTTCTACTTACATCCAATCTTAAACCACTGGTGGTTCCTAAATAACTGACACATACGTTTTTTTAAACTAATGTTTTTATTTATTTTATTATTATAGGCAATTATTTTGCCCATTATTTTCTCGATTCATTGTTTCGTAAATAAAATGTCAGAACTTATTGAAACATGTACTGTGTAATTTCACAGATTTGCTGTCTCCAAATATGTTTTATCCAACCAACACTCAAGGAATCCAAAGCTATTCAGTTCAATCAAGTATGGCAAAGAAAACATCATATTTGCAAATTTAAGAACGAAATGCATCCACCTATTAGACCTGTTTGCTTAAAAAAATATATTAGATATTAGATCTGTAGCTGGACTAATTATTATATTTTTTTTGCATTTTAAGACATTTTATAACAAGATAGTCTGACTCAAAGGCTGTATTTCTATAAGCCTCTTGTCATCTTTCACAAAGAAGCCAGAATGTCTTTTTTTCGCTCCTATAGGAGAACGATAATAGGGGCCGCCAGACCATTCTCCAGTGCTGACACAGCACTGTGGAGGTAGGTCTGGTTATGACGAACAATATGGCAATACTGGAGTTACACTGCATATGAAATAATAATAACTATAATCATAAAAGAAACAGATGGCAAAAATAAGGAAAGGAAAGAAGAATAACTACACTAATAGGATTAATTGACTAGTCATTTCAGCTCATCTGTCTACAAAGGTGTAGATGTTTACATACTTCAATAACATGTTAAACTGAAAAATTCAATGTTTCTATTTTATAAAAAAAACTTTAAGCCCAGTCTCTCGTAGGTGTGCACTTTTATTTTGAAGGTAGAATGTCCCCACTTCCTGTTTCTTATCTTATCTGCCCCTGGTTATCTTGACGCAACACGAGTGTTTGCTTTTACTCACCATCTCTATGATCCGGGTTTTCTTGCCCGCTCGCTTCTTCTTGGCGACGATGTACTGGGCCAGAACCACGCCGCCGAACAGGGCACAGACGCTGGCGCTGGCCGCGGCCCCGACCTTCACCACGGCCGTCCTGTCCATGAAGGTCCGCTGTTACTCCACCGACCAGCCGCCGCCCGGAGAGTCCCGTCCTGTCCTATGTCCCGTCCTGCCTCCTGTCAACGCGCGCCTTCCTACTGGTGCAAACCCACAGCCAAAGATCCTCTATGGTGAACCAGACCAGTCACTCCGCATGAGTTTAACGTTTGGTGGCCAACGTAATACCTGGATGAAAAAATATTAAACACCAAAACAGAAAATAACACAACATATTTATATTTAAACTACTGTAAAACTAGCAAAGCCAAAAATAATTTCCGCCATTAAGCTAATGTTTTTTGAAGCAGACCCTCATTTGTACGTTACTAAGCACACGTTAAGCTAGCAAACTTGTCAGATAAGCTAGTCCAAATCTCTCTGAATGTATTTAAATAGGACTCACCTTTTTATCTCTGGCGTTTCTTCTTCTTTTCGTTTCTTATTCTTTCTGTGTGTTTAAAAATTAAGTTTAAATTAAAAAAGGTGAGCTCTCTCTATCTCTCTGCCTGAGAAGGTGCCCCTGCTCTGTCCTCTTGTTCCCTTCTTTAACTGATGTTCAAAATAAAACACTTCCGTTTGTACAAGGAAGTGTCAAAACAAAGTTATTCATAACCAGTTGTACAGTCGAATTCCACACTGTGAAATTACTCCACGACTATTATTATTTTTAGTTTGTTGACTTTTCTGGTCTTCATATTTTCTATTTAAGCTACTAAAGTACTTATTTTCTATTGAATGTGCTGTTTATTTAAGCTGCTGGAGTACTTGCCTTAATGTTTATCTATATTTTAGTACTTTGTTCTTATGCACCAATACCCTACCTACTTGGCAATTAAAAAAAAAAAGATTCTTATTCTGATTGTGATACAAGAAAAAGTACTGCATTCAAAACCTTACTTAAAAAGTACAAAAAGTATCGGCATTAAAATGTAAACTAAAGTATAAAAGGTAAAAGTACTTGTTATGCAGAATGGACCCACTCAGATTCTTTTATATATCCCATATATATTATTGGATTGTCATTATTGATGCATGTATGAAAGCAGCATTTTTATTTTTTCAAGGTAGGTCAACTACTTAATATACTGTTATGAGGTTTCTATAAAAACAAAAAAAGTCTCATCACTTTAAATGTATTATGTTTTTATGTTAGATCTTCACCTGAAAAGTAACAAAAGTTGTCAGTTTAGTGTAGTGGAGTAAAAAGTACAATATTTTCCTCAAAAGGAGTTGAAGTATAAAGTTACATAAAATGGTTATACTTAAGCAAAGTAAAAGTACCTCAAAATTTTACTTAGTTACATCCCACCACTGCAAATAATAAACAAGTTCATCAATAAAAGTACACAAGCCAAAAGTACATATTTGCTGTCCATTTTATTTTTTCGGTTTTATTCACCATTGCCATACACCACAGCATTTATAGTGCAAGCTTATTTGCAGTGCCCGTCCCAAAACCCAAGAAATAAGAAATAAAAAAATTGCATGTAGACAGCTTAGCTTCAATACTTAAATTATGCAGGAATTATATATAAAAAAGAAAAAACAATACTCAAACTTTACCACCCCTGCATTGTTCCAAAACTTTTGAGTTATTAACATTCTTTTAATATTAATGTGATTTAGGTTTTCTTGTAACAGTTATAACAAGTTCTGGTTTCTCAAACACAATGTACACTCAATTAACCCATTGACGCCTAAAACTTCCTGTAAAACCTCTGGGCGACTTTAAAATAAGCCCCTAAAACCTGAAGTTTTTCTGGAAATTCAACAGAAGTGTCAACTCTTCTACTAAATAATAGATTTTTCAGCCTCTGTAGCAGATAGAAATGAAATTCAAAAAGTATTTGAGAGCTTATACAAATACTACAAAACGACGTAAACGCTTTCCAGGCTTCAATGGGTTAAACTCTGCCACTTCACTAGTTATCTTTCAGCAAGGTTATAATGAACTCATTACTTCTGTTTTGTTTATAGTTAAACCCGATTGTTAAAAACCACTGCATCAACATCCCGAGACATAATACAAAAGATGGAGGGGTTCTCATATGTCTGAGTGCATGAAAGAACATACACACTCCCACTGTAATGGAACTATTTTCACTCCCTTTTCTCACACTTCAGGGCACTTTCTAAAATTAGTTTCAGTGAGTAAGCAGGAGGGGCTTCAGTGTCTTGTTTAAAGACAACTGTTGGAAAATAAACCTGTAACCTGTCGGTGCATTAACACACACAGAGAACCTTGAAAGTTTCTGCAGTTTAAAACAGATACATTACAAAAATCACACACAGGAGAAAGTCATGCGAAGAAAAAAGTATTATTTATTGTAATAACCGCAGTCACAATGTATGACACAATACATATAGTACATTTTAAAACCAGAATATTGGAAGGAATAATGAAGATAATTAGATTTTTTACAAATCATGTCAGGATGCAGGGCAACAAGTCTTGTGACTGGCTTGCAGCAAGGAGGCAGTGTGGGAATGTGTTACAAGTTGAGTCAATATGCAAGCATAAAAAGCTCTATTGTCTGAAAATAAATAACAGCAGCTTCTCCCAGCTGTCTGAGCCACACATCACATGGTGGGAGCAAGTTCCTCCAAACGACTGATGAAGAGTCACATGAGAACAAGTTCCTTTACATTTTACATTTCCACTAGTCCTTAAATTCCAGTCTTACTATGGGGCTTTGTTTGGATGAATGGTACAGTGCTATTGATAATGTTTGGGCAACAGGATTATCAGCTGGTTAACACAAAAGTCTAACTACTGCACCAGACACTGTACCACATACATCAAACATCTTTCATTTCTTAATCTTATGAAATAGGTCAGTTTATGTGGTAGATCCACCCATGTGCAGTAATTCTTTACAGAGTGTAGTAGTTATTAATATGTACTACGTTTTCCTCCATCACTGCATATTGAACCCCTAGTTTTTTGAACAACTATGTTTTAAGCAAGATTGTTTGGAGAATTTTCTTAAACCAACAATACAGTGCAATGGGGAAATTATGGCTACAAACTGATAAACAGTTGGAAAAAAGTGAAATGTTGTGATACTTTTGTTCTGACTTATTGGAGAAGAACAAGCTCCATAAGGAACACGCCTGATGTAAAGCCCCCACCACAGTGCAGTTTTCTTCATCATCACCATCCTCTTAAGAAGTGTTTGTGTGTTGACAGTAGCTACTCGACAGGCCGAATGCCCTTGGCCTCCTCCAGCTTCCTCAGGGTCTCGTCCCACTGGGTGAACTGCTTGGACAGCAGGAACATCTGCCAATCAGAGGTCAGGGGTCAGTGGGTGGAGCTTTGTCCCAGCAGCAGTTTATGTCATCAAGAGGTAAGTGAAACACCAGACAAAAACCAGAGCTGCAATCTAAATTGCTCTCTGATTAGCTCGGATTGACAGTTTATCAGACAAATCGATTGAATAACACAAAAGTTCAATTGATTATTTCAGCATTTGTGTATAATTATTTTGTCTTTTTTATCCCCCAAGAGATAAAATAGTACAAGAAGAAGTTTGTAATGACATGACATTTAGAATTATTTTAAACCATAACAGTGTTTGTGTATTATACTGGTGGCCATTGTTATTTCACTAACTTTAATAAAAGTATCTTGTGAAAATAGAAATGTACCATTTTGTTGTATTCCTCAAACAGCTTCTTTACTTCCTGGCATTGTGCCTCAGTTTGGTCCTGTAAAAGAGACAAACATGGTGGAATAAACAGATCAAACCTGACGAGAGACAGAGACAATGACGCATATAGAGAGAGAAAGAGACAGAGACAGAGACAGACAGAGAGTGTAAGGAGGGGTTACCTGCTCTTTGATGTGAATCTGTGACAGGCGCTGGAGCTTGGTGGCGTGTTCTGGTACATCTGAGAGAAACAGAAACACACAGATAATACAGGCCAGATAGGAAAACTGTCCCTCTAATTATCCAGCAGTTGTACAACGCCTCTGCAAAACACTATATCACTGAAAAAAAAAGACTGGAAATTCAAAAGAACACACATGTTGCAATAATTCCTCTCTAAAGCATGGGAAAATATCGGTATGGTGTTTACAACTCACAGTATGATCATGGTTGAACCCTACCAGATGTAGCAGAAGTAAAACAGGGACTATAGTGTGCTGTAAGGACGTGTGGTAACAGGCTACAAGAAATTGTATTAAATCAATACAGAAATACAGTGGCCAGTAAAGGAGGTCTTCCAGCAAATAAACACTGTATTTGATAGATTAGCTTTAAAAACACAAACAAATCAACATGTCAACACATTTCAGCCAAATCTGTCTTCAATTTAATAGCAGGAAACAACACAAGTGCCTTTCTACTTTGCCTCCAGGGACAAAATCACATAGCAGATGTTGATTGGTCCTTGATTTGCTCACTGTCCTACAGGGGACACTCACCTCTGATGTAGGTGCTGTCCAGCAGTGGCTGCATGTTGCTGACCTGCTCCAGCAAAGCTGCCTGGGAAAGAAGAAAGTCCTCCTCTGTGCAGACAAACACACAACAGCATCAGTAATAATAAGATGAGAGTTGCTCTTTTAGTTCTCTGGAATAACATAATTCTCATTTAATAAACATTAGAATTACAAATACTATGAATTTAACGTATGTTTAATTTCATGTTTTCATCCACCCCTGGGTGTTCCTGGTTCTTACCAGCAAGAATGAACTCCAGCTTCATGGCGTCAGGGACAGTGATGTGGTCAGTGAACTGGGGGTCCAGGTACTTCAGCAGGTCCTCAACTGCACCACAACATCATTTATTATGATTAAAGACTCACCAAACACTGTCTTAACTTTGACTTCTGAAAAGTTATTGCAAGCACTGTTGTGACACTTTACATTTTACATCTGCACTGTGCAGCAATATTGGCATCTTATTTCAACATTTTAATGTTTTTAATATTCAGTCTGGTTTGTAAAATATTTCACACACAGACATCACAACAATCATGTAATCCAGCCTGCCAGGACAGATTCATTGCATCGTGTCACTCACTCTTCTTGTGCAGGATCTTTACTCGTTCTCTCTTGTTGGCCGTATTGGTCAGACCTGCCTGGATCCTAGCCAAAGACTCAGCACACTGCAGGACAAAGGACAGTGACTACATTTAATGTTTGTGATCGACAAGGGTATAGGGAAGTCATTGCAGTGTATTTAATTAAGGTGTCATAGTATTTGGGCTACTAAAGTACAAAAACACATCTCAAAGTCAACTGTAGCACTGAGCTACAATGAACAGATCCACATCAATGCTCCTTTGTGAGTTAAAAGTGTTCATCACATCATATGACGCTCTGATGAAATGCCCCATTTAGTGGCTTGAAAGGACCATACCATGTTTTTTTCTGCCAATTTGCTGCAAGATCTACATACTATAGGACTATTATTAGCATACTCTGAACCATCAGACTGATAATATCTTCTATATATCTATTTATTATATCTTTATTTACTCTTTAGGTATTAGGGCTACGTGCAAGGCAAGATGCACTTTATATTCTTAAAAATGGGTACTCCCAATATCATGTAATTACCATTGCTGGTATTTAATTAATGTAATGTGTATTAAGTATTGTGCATTTAAAATAGCACTTTATATTTACTGTGCAATCGGGCAATCTGCAATATAATTACACACCTAACACTTTAACACTTCAGCACTCTGCACTTTAATCAGCCCTTTGATATCTAAATTTAGCGTTTAACACTAGTGAAATATGTATGGTCGCCTGACCCTTGGCCTGTATGTTCCATGATCCACTATACTTTTCATTGTTCTTGCTTTTCTTTTTATTTTATTTTTTGGTCTATTGTGTTTTTAAGGACATGTTTTCTCTCTCGGTAATTTCTCCTCCTGCTCATTCTGGCCATGAAAGCCAACTGTTCTACTTGTTGTAACCGTTGTTTTATTGATTTTATTGTCTTATGGTATTGACATCAACCTGCAAAAGGGACTAAAGATGGAAATTAGCCGTTGGCTATAATCTTGCATATTTGCATGTATATGTTCATTAATATGTATTGTTCCTGTTTTAAATAAATAAACTTAAATTCAAACTCATAAATATGTTTTCCTTAATTACTGGAAACCAGTGACTTCAGTTCATTCCAGTACACTATCAAACTCAAACCTCAGAAACGAACACTTGCTTGAATTAAGTAATAAATTGCAGTGGCCATCATCAGTGCTTTATCTTTTAATGGGTACATCCCACTGCTAAAACCATTGCATTCTCATCAGTTTCTCTTCAACAGAAAACACATTACCCATCTTATTTTTTCTTGAAATTCACTTATTACTTTTCCTATAATACGGCCATTGCCTTCAGAGTGCTTGTTCTGAGCCAACAATGCTCAATATAAAATTATATAAAAAGATCTAAAACACTTTTGTATGACTACAGAAGTGCCCAGTCCTATGAAGCATTATAGTGACACTTCGTTCAGCTAAATCTAGCCCTAGTTTTTAGTATTATATTTAATCGATTACACATTTGAGGCTTTTGCTTTTATTCCAGGCATCGACAGAATAAAAGACACCGTTATGGCCTCTTAACTGACAGCTAACCAACTTGCTATCTTTTTAATTAGCCACCTTAAAGGTAAATACGTAATCGAGTAGCTAAATAGCTAACCTATAAGCTGTTTAACTAGTACATAAACATACTACAGTTATTATTTTATGAATATCTGTCACAATTTCTAGATTATTTAATGTGCATAAAAATAAAAAGGGCGTTGACACAATCCAACTAACAGAGCTACCGTTAGCTCTGTTAAGCTAACAGCTGACTAGCTTCGTTACTAGCTCCCCTTCTTCTCAAAATAGACATTATTCTGGGCGAACCTTGACGGGTTTTCCACTTTTGTTTCTTCTTTCGCCGTATATACGACTTTCCACCGCCTGAAGACGCATTTCCAGGTTGTCCGTTTCTAGTTTTTTATCCATTTTGGTGAGGCTTCTGGTGGACACAACAAAAACCAACCTGCTTTGTAATTACGTGTTTTAGAAGCGGCGTCGCATATTGATGACGCGCCCGCATTAGGTTTACAAGTACATTTAGTTTTTTATGATAATATACCCAACTAGCTTTTTTAAAACGTATATATTTTTTCATAGATGAACAAAACTTTGCATTTCATTCATACGTGTCACTTATTGTAGAAACATTAACGAGTAAAAAAGGTTTTTGTGTTGTTGCAGTACACACAGCTGGCCGCTAGGCGCCGCCGTTTGACGGTGAACTGAGGCTTTCAGCTGTTTTCCGGTGACAGCAGGGGAATGACAACATCGACAGTCACGGCCCTTCTTCCATTCAAGCCGACTGCAAAACATCGACAAAAAGTAAGCTTCTCCCACATATGACCACCCCTTACTCGCACACAAGGCGTCTCTGTTTGCGGACAGTAACAGCATCACACAGAAAGCAGTCACATTCGTTCATTGTAAACAATTCTTTGCTATGTTTTTCACGAGCTAAGTTAGCTTAACGTTACCTAGCTATCAAGCTAACGTCAGTTTCTGCATTGCATCTGCGTAGTTTGACAGGCTTGGAGTTTGTTTGGAAGTCTAGCAGGTGAGTCGCTGTATTTTCCTGAAATATACCTTAGTAATAACGCCCACAATGTATCAGTATAGACATATATGGCGTTCCTCAAGCTGAAGTACTGGAGTCAATGTGGTACTAGCTTGTGTTTCACTGCCTACTTCATTCTGTTTTTGGATTTGTGTTGCTATAAGTTTCATCAATGCCTGCCTGTCTGCTCTGCTATGTTGTTGACAGCAGGGAGCTGTCTGTCAGTGCACGTCGGCATCTGTGTTTGGGGAATTTATTCTTTATGTGCCACTGGGAGCAGAAGCAGCATGGCAGATGACAAGGACGTGCTGAGAGACGTTTGGTTTGGTCGGATCCCCACCTGCTTTACTCTGAACCAGGATGAGGTTACCGAGAGAGAAGCCGAGCCCTACTATGTAAGTTAATTTACTATCAGACTTCACATGGCCACAAAATGTTAGGCTGGACATTCTTTTGCTAGCCACCAGTGCAAAAAAAAATCACCTCCTTGCTTCCTAGAAGTTTCATCTGAGCCTTAAGCCCTCTTTTTGACATCAGCGTGTAAGCATGAATACCAAGAAATCCCCAGCTGACTTCATGTCTAGGAACTCACAAATCGTCACACTGTTAAAATAATCGCCTAAGTCATTTTTGTCAAAATTGTTTTTATTGCCTAAATCATCGCCTCTTGACACCGGCCACCTATGGTCAAATCACCTACATCCACAGTTGATCAGATCATGTGATTTTACTCCTTTAAGATCATCACTTCTTTGACAATTTGTCGCATTCATAGGCATCAAATAAGAACCCAGCAAAGAAGAGCTAGAGGGAGATTGTTTAGTTATCAGTTTAGTTTATCAGTGCTTTATTGTTGACACTAATATTGGTAACACTTTACTCTAAGGTGTCTACATAAGAGTGACATGAGCGTGTCATAAACATGACATGGGATGTGTCATGAACATTAGTCATTTATTTCTCTTAAGTTACATAATTTACACACAGTTATTACTATGCCAATAGTTATCCTTCGTCACTTCCTTTTAGAGTGAAATGATCAATAAATGTTACACTTTTGGTGAAGTTTTTTGTGTTTCCTGCAAAACTTGAAAAAACGAGTGAGGCGATTATTTTAACAGGGTGATGAAATGCTTCATTCTGTAATTTTCATTTGCAGGGTGTATTTTTTTGAAAAGTTACTCCCACTAAGAAATGATAGCCCTGCCATTTCTAGTAACAGTGTTACAGTGAGACTGAAAAATGCAGACACCACAGAGCAAAAAGAGGATCTGCACAGCCACTTCCACTAGAACCACTTTGTTTACAGCTCTCTACCAAAGTGATGTAAACACTTTGCCTGGCAATGGTTGTGGGGCAATAGTCTCTTTTATTTAGTAAATAATAATGATGTGTATATTCCTCTCTCCTATCGGCTCTCCCAGCTGCTCTTACCCAGGGTGAGCTACCTGACTCTGGTCACAGACAAGGTGAAGAAACACTTCCACAAAGTAATGAGGACCGAAGACGTAGAGGAGATGTGGTTCGAGTATGAAGGGACGCCACTGAAATGGTAAGAGAATGATCGCTACATGAATTTATTATGCTATTTACAGTTGTTTATTGCTCATCTCTTGTACTACATATGGGTTGATGTCATGTGGTTTGGACCAGCAATAATCAGTGTCTATTTATGTATCTCTTCATCTGCATGGTGGAGACTAGAGAGGGGGTGACTGCAAATCTCATGGCATCCACATTCGCTTTTACACATTTTCTTTACCTGATGTTGAGTTAGGTTTTTGTTTTTTTAAATGCATATTTTGGAATGGAATTGGATTATACAAATGGCGCGTCATACCGTTGTTGATTGTTCTCTGTCTCAGCCTCTCAGTGGTTTATTCAGACAAGTCGCTACACAAGTTTTCTCAGGGGAAAGTTGCGTACGTGTAATGTGGTACATTGGGGAATTCTGAAAGCGTACCCTTGTGTCCCTGGTTATGTTGTTTTGCAGCCTATATGAGTGTATGTTAGAAGAGCGATTCATTGTCTTTTTTAATTATATCAGATCTTCTTATCATGAATATGCATTTTTATTTTTCCTGATCTACTTCCTCCTTCAGTTAAATGCTGACTAAATAGGCTGGCCCAACCAAACCCTCCCACCTTATAAAATCTGAAACGTATTACAACTGGCACCATTATCAACATTAAATTGGGTCCATGTTGTGCGTTTTTTTGGGGTCTCAGCTGTAACTGTATAATTAACTGTAACATAAATGTAGTTTCCCTTCCCCCAAACTATAATCTATAAACTATAATCTCTTTCACTGGACTTTCACTCTCCTCCTTGTTTGTGTACATTGTTGTGCTGCCTCAAATAAACAGTAAGAAACATAGCAGTGTATTCACACCAAATCCATTAGTGCAAGTCTTATTATTTCACAGCCTGTAGAGAAGCCTCAGCAGCTGTTAACCATGGGCAACTAGTTGGAATCTTATCAGTTTGAGATTAGCAGTACAGCCAGTTTACAGACTGCAGTTACAAAGTTCAGCCACAAGGTGTCAGTATTGCACCACAGACGATGAAGAACCTGACTTACAGTAACATCAAACTTGCAGTAATTCAAGTAAAATACATTGGGGACAAAACAGACGTCACTGTTTATATCAATTTATTGTTTGTTGTCATGTGAAATGTCAAAATGTTTACAGGTTTCATTGTAGTCAATGTGTTCTGCTGCCTTTCTTGTGTTACAGTAAATTTGCTGATTCATTGTAAATGTAATACCTGCCGGGGGGTTTCAACAAGCAAAACAATTACAAGACATTACTTTATCGTCTGGCAACCTGTAATGGGTAATGTAATGGGTTTGTAATTTAAAAAAAATGTCAAAACAAATGGCAGTTTTGGTGCAAATTGGCTTGCTGGTTTCAGGGGATCTAGATTTCGATGACTAACATGGTTAGTGAGTGTGATTGACCGTGAAAATACCTAAAATGCACTTATCAGATGTGAGGTTACGATAAAGGAGAGCATGTAATCTCTGAAGACCGAAACACAGGAAGTGACAAATAGAAATGCTGGAAGTCAAATGTAAACTGTCTCCTGAAGTTCCCACACTGTGTCCAGAGAACGCTGGACTCTAAAACATCAGTAGACAACACAAAACTGAAATCAGTTCTGTCTTGGGGCTCTTTGAAGCTCACAGTAAGTTAGAGCAATAATTTTAAGACAACAAAAAGGTTTGTAAGAAATTTGAGGTAACATTTTTCCAAAAACAGATAGTTGTCAGTGTCTACATGGCTGGTTAATCAGGCAGTGCAGCTTGATGCAAGATATTCCAGCGAATAGTGGGAGTCACACAAGTAAATAACATTATTTCCTGTTTGTCTTTCCTGGTTCCAGGCACTATCCAATTGGAGTTTTGTTTGACCTCCATGCGTCCAACACTGTATTACCCTGGAGCATCACTGTGCACTTTAAGGTAAGAGTCAACCAGAGTTTGTGTTTATATACAGTATCAACAACACTGTATCTCACTTTATATTCAGTAGTAAATATTTATATGTGAACAGTGAATCTAAAGACACGTGGGTTTTAGAAGATTTAAAAAAGTTAGATTTACAGCATATTTATTGTTTCTCAGCACTCTCATCAGGAAGCTGTTTTCAGCTCTGATAACCCACTGTGTACTATCTGCCCAGCAACAAACAAGCAGATGAAAATAGTTATCAATTAGCAAATGAATGAAGTGGAGCATTTAGCAGATTAAGAGATCGACATTTCCCTCAGGAGTTGATGGAGACCAAAGGAGGGGTGGGACGCCAGAAAATGTCCCTCACTTTCAAATCTCAATGTTGACACGTATGCTGAGCCGCTGTCAAACATACCCAAAAGGACCATTGACCATTGTTTGATGCATTTTTGAACAGTGTTCAGTGTCTAATTCAGCAATAGATAGTGACTTCTCATACATGTATTTAAATAAAAATCTTCAATTATTGATGTTTTCCTTGTGCATGTGTCAGAATTTTCCAGATCGTGACCTGCTCCACTGCCCGTCCAACTCTGTGATCGAGGCTCACTTCATGTCCAGCATCAAGGAGGCCGATGCCCTCAAGCACAAGAGCCAAGTCGTCAACGACATGCAGAAGAAAGACCACAAACAGCTGTGGATGGGCCTGCAGAATGGTGAGACGCACACACACACACGCACACACACACACACGCACACACACAAACATACACACAAACATACATACACATTTCTATAAGCAGCTGTGAATGAGCAGGCTAAAAGGTGAGGAGGGCACACACACACACACACACACACATTTCAAAGAAGACAGACCACAGGCAGCTGTTGGGGAAGTGACACACATTCACTCATTAACACTTAGATGCACACACACATGTTGTCTCCCTGCAGCTCACAAACTTTTACAGAGATTCACACATGCTTGCATGAAATTATTAATTATTATTATTGCTGTATGCAATTATTAATATTTTATGTTCTAGTACACACACATATTTTAGTATTTGTTTGCAAAAGATGCACTAATTTTAGGTGTGATGCTTTCAAAGACACAAAGAATACTCCTAGTTCCTGCTCACATGACACACACATATACCCCCACCACACACACACACACACACACACATATATATATATATATATATATATATATATCCCTTTACTCTAATTGGGTTCTTTGAAGCCTCCACTTCCAAAACTTCTCCCACCTAAACACCCACAACCCTTTCCGTTGCTTGGCCATCTGTCCAGACCAGTTGATTTCCTATTGGCTGTAGCTTGTGATTGCAGTGGTTTGTGTAGGTGAAGCTGGTGGTTCTGAAGTATTGGAAGTCTGTGATGTGGGAGCTGGGGAGGTGGGGGCTGGTGGGATGGATTCCCAAGTTCAGGATTTGTGCTTGTCTTTGAAACGCAAAACTCAAAGCGTGGCGTGAGATTCTTGGAATCTCTGCAGGTCATGTCAATCAAACAAGGCATCAATAAACACTTTGCCCTCTGGGCATATGTACATATGTCACCTTTTTTTTATCTATAATTGTCATGTTTCTCCTTGTTCTGAATTTATAGTAATTGGCACATAGGGAAAACTCTGTTGAATTTTTTAATTATGTTTACTTTAATAAAGTTTTCTGAAGGAAAAAAAATGTTATCTTGCATAATGACAATAAAGACTCTTGAATACTAAAAATTATTATTTATTTACTTTTCATTAATCTATTGATTACTTTTACGATCAATAATTATAGGAAATTCTAAAATTGTGGGGGAAAAAGACAGGTTTACCAGTCTTGGAAATTCAAGGCAATGCCTTTGAATGTCGCAAACCAGAAGCAAAACTAAAAAATATTCAATTCAAAAATGGAAAGTGGAAAATGGAAAAGAAAGTACACATTTTAGAACCTGCAAATATTTGACTTTAACTGACCTTCAATCATTTCCTGTGCAACAAAATCAATAATATTGATTGATAATATCAGCGGTATCCATTATTTCACTGCTTCAATAAATAATAAACTGCAAATCTTCTAATAAAAAAACACTTTTGGCTCTTAAATAAAGACAGAAAAAAATATTATATTATATTATATTATATTATTATTATTATATTATTAAATATTTGTATATTTCATTTTTAAACATGGTCTTGGCATTTTCTCTCAGTAAACACTTCTTGAAGATATTTCACACCAGAGTTGAGTCAACAGGAAGGAGAACTAATTGCAATGCAAATAATGGCTAAGTGCATAATCTGTCACATGTTTTCCTAGTATTTGATTGTCATGTAACTGTCAAAACTGTGCACATTGCACTGAGAATGTTTTGAACAGGTTTGCAGACAAACCCGCAAAACTTCAGCTGCTTGTCTCTCTTCCACTTTCCCCTGAAACTAATAGAGAGAGCACTGATACATCTTAATACAAGAAAGAAAAAAACAGCTTTCATTTCGGAGACAGAGACAAATAGCTGATTTTATGAACTGTTTTTAAAGGGTACAATGTGTGGGTCAAGCTGTAAATACAGTAAACACAGAAACACATACTTATGAACTAATGGACACAGAAGGAGCCGGCCTTACCTGTTAAACATGAAAGTGAGAGATGAAACCTTTTCTAACGCAAACGCTTTCACGTCCAAAAAAGACCAGAAACAGAGAGAGAGAGAAACAGGGATGGCTTGTACTTTCATCCAGGAGAGAGAAAACAGAAGGTTTTCAGAAGGTTCATGTGAAAGCGAGTGGTGAGGGGAGATGAAACCAGCACATGCAGGGTGGGAACCCTCAGCGTTCAGGCTCCTGTTTTAGTAAGAACCCGTCCAGCTGAATTAAAAAGACACTCGGTTGGTGTCAATCAACCTTTTAAAGTGCTTCTCTCACCCTCACCCTGACCTCAGGCCTCTGTGTATAATAATAATAATAATATAATCTCTTTTCCTGTTTTTTGATAAATTTGAAATTGCCTCTAGCTTAGTCATTCTCAAAGACATTATGGTACTATGGCATGAACTAGTCATTTAAATTTTCTCAATACTATTGTCAATATGATACCCGGCTGTTGGTTACAATACCCAAATGAATACCTAATAATACATTTTTTTATTACCGTGAGAATGATTACAAACCAAGTTCTTCCCTTTACAAAATAAGAGTGTTATAAAGCAAAAAGAAGCTCACGTTTTTATTTTAATTATGAAATTATGATTTTAAGATATTGTAAATAACACAATAAATCTTTCAGCACTGTCCAGTTTTTAACTCGCATATAAATCGGTTATGTGAAAGATAGCACAATATTCTTTTTCTCTCTTTTATTACTGTTGAGTAAATAAAGCCACAAAGATCGTCCTAAACTATTAAAAGAACATTATCAGCTCACAAATTATTTATATTTGTGCATTTATATACCTCACTTGCAGCAGAAGGATTATGGATGAGTTTCTTATCATCTGGATATTTTCCCCTTGCTGACCTGTGTGTATTTGCGTTGTCACAGATAAGTTTGACCAGTTCTGGGCCATGAACAGGAAGCTGATGGAATATCCTACCGAGGAGGGAGGCTTCAGATACATCCCCTTCAGGATATACCAGGTAAATCACACACAATGACCACAATGAATTTATAGCTTCACTTTTAGTTTAGCCAGTAAATTATCTGGAAAGTAAAGCTGAAATTTTCCAGTCAGTCCAGCAGATGTTGCCAGAACTCTGTCTAATGCTGCCAGAGCTGGGAAATTACCTCCAACCAGACATCATAATATGCAGCTGGAAGAATATGAAATAATGAAAATTAGTCATTTTTCCTGCTTTTTTTACAGTATAAAACTCCCAGTGATTATTCCTGTTCAGGTTATGAACCATGATGGGTACATTAAGCCTCTCCCTACCACCCACACACCTGCTGCTTGCCTAAACATCAGCATAAAACAAAAGCAAAACATTTCATCATCTGTCAGTTTTCCATATTGTGCAACTGAGGAGTCCGTGACCTTCTCCTGACATACTCATCACTCTAAGAAGAAGAATAGTCTCTTGTTATATCTGAGTGTGTAATCCAGAAAAACAACCTGCGGTGCATTCATGCCCGCAATAATACCTGGATAGAAACCTCATAAGTCAGCTTTTTTTTTGTTATTCATTGTTCTTTACATTTAATGAAAGCCATATATTAACCAAGCTTGAAAGTCCTTTCAGACTTTCTTTTTCTGTGACATTCTTTCAGTTTTCTCCTTAGCTTTAAATGAAACATGATGTCACATTTGCTTGTGAATGCTGCTGTAAGATTACAGCTGTTTTTTATTCTTGTGACCTCTGATAAAATGATCTTAATGATAAAAGCCAAAAAACTAAACGGAGATGTGTGGAACCCCGCTACGCATCGGTGCTTTTCAGAGGTTATTCATACTTTCCTGTACATTTGATACCTGTGAGTCTTCCCAGTGTGCTTGTAATTGCACTGAACCAAGATAAGCCAGTAGGCGAGCCTCAGGGTTCAGGCCGGGATGAGGAGGAGTACCCAGACAAGCGGCCTTAGGTCGGGTGTTTCCGCCAAGCCTCCGCAGCTTTATCCTGACTCAGGTGAAAATTCCCTTTGGAGGACAAAAAAAGAAAGAAGAGAGGATGAATAAGCGACTGATTCTCGCCTGGAAAACATTAGCACGCTGCGAGCCAGACAGCGGGGGAAAAGTGCCACGCTTTGAGTCAAGTGTTGGGGGGTTTCTATGCAGATCAGGAAAAGCTGGAAAAGTGTGGCGAGTTAAATTGACAATGTTGAGGGTTTGGAATGGTTGAATTGCACTGCAGTTATTTTTTCCAATTCCGTTTGGCATTGTGGAGGAATAATCTGAACCAACAGTGTAATTAAACGTCATTTAAAGTCACTGTAATCCGACTGGACATTGAAGAGTCTCATCCAATCCAGTCAAGGAAGTCAGGATTTGGAAAACATCTGGATCTTTGAAACAAAAACATGTTGACAGTCTGCTTTGAGTCTAGTGGCTGAATGTGCGTGCATTTTGCCTTGATCTCAAATCACAGCAAACAGAAAGGCCTCCTCACTGTCACTGAGTCCTGTGGAGGAATTAAAATGTGAGGGCCTGTCAAGACACGTTTTGGAAAAAAAGAAAAAATAATGTAAGAAAATAGAGCAGAGCAGAAAATAGATCTGTCTTCAAATGACTGAGAGGAGTGTAATCTTGTGAAACAGAAAGAGATTTGTAGATGTTACGAACAGAACATGACTTCAGTGTAATGGTTAGTTACGAGAGTGAACTTTCCTTCCAAGCATATTTTTCCGTCATCATACTTTATCTGCTGTGCCTGCTGGTAATTTCCCACTGTGTTGATTTATTATTGAGCGTGTCAAGTTTTTAATGAGACGTGCTGGGCTCCACATATGGCTGCATTTACATTTTGCGCAACAAAGAGGGCGGGAGTACAGCTGTCAATCACTGTCAGCACTGCCTGTTTGCATGAAATTCAAAAAGCTGATAAATGCTTGTGTTTTTACTTTCACATCTTCTGCGCGTAAATAAACCGTTTTACACTCGGACAAAAACATTCTTGTGTTTGGTTATAAAACGCAGCTCTTTAAAGTGGCAGACTGAAACATGCAGTCTCACCAACACGACCCGCCCTCTCAGACATGCACTTGTTGCAGCTGTAAAACCGTGTAACTGCTGGCGGGTAGAAGAAACCCAGACCGTTCCAGTTTTGGGTGTTTTTCATGGCTGAATTGAAAGTTTCCACGGTCATTTATGAGCTGTGTTGGTTTCATGACAATTGGAGCATCAAAGCCCGTTACAACCTCACTGTGTGATTTCCAAACATATTGTAGAAAATAAGCATCATTCCTAAAAAGTCTGGATCGTTTTGGAGTTGGTGTGGTTTTAATCTTACAAACGGATAAATATTTACAACCAAAGGAGTCTGGAAAGACAAAGAGTGGAAACTAAATCTATTCATTATGATCTTAAAAATACTTATAATGCCTTTTCTGTGGCACTTTACAGCTACTTTCACTGTAAGAAAGTGCCACTTTTGAGTACAATCTTTTAACACTGATGGTAATAATAAGGAAAAACAAAAGAACCCCAGATGTAATAAGCTGGATTTATCCTTGTTGATCAAAGAGCTACATGTCATATTAAATAAAGAAAATCAAGAAAATAAGTTGAGTTGTTTTAAAAAGTTTGAAAACCCCACAGAGATTATTTTGTTGCTAAGGAGAAAATCCAGTGTTTTGTCAGCCAGAGTTACTGCAACAAGACGAAACACGATATAACAAAACCCAGCAAAGACGCTCAACTGGGTGAAAAGAATGAAAGGTTGGAAGAGATGGAAAAAAGGTGCAGAAATGCTGAGAAGAACAAAGCTGCTTGGCACTCCGAAGTCACAGTGGTGACTTAACAGGACACAGAGAAAAGATCCCCCCTCCCACACACACACACACACACACACACGCACACACATGCACATACACACACACATGCTCAGAGTCCTTCAAAGCCAGATTGTGGTCTTTAGTGTAAATAACATGTGCTGCGTTTGATGCAGACAGAATTAATGACAACACACAGTCCAAATAACAGAGGGCTCATTTCCGTCTGGCCTGCACTCCTCATGGAGACAAAGACACCTCATGGGCATGGACGACACATTTGTGAGTGTGTGTGTGTGTGTGTGTGTGTGTGTGTGATAGAGAGTGTGTGAGTGTGTGTCTGTCTTATGTCCTGAAGGCTTAAACATAATTTAACAACCTTTCCTGGCCTTAAATAAAACTTTTTTTAAATTCTTATTTTTATCGTTCAAATTTACAGGTTTTCTTATCCTTTAATTTACTTTTTTAATGTTTTATGTGTCTTTCATAATAGACATATATCACTTACATTCATGTAGAGAATAAGCCCTTTCTAGCATGTCTCCTCTCTCTCTACATTACTTTTTATGAACTTTTTCTTAAAGCTTTTTCTTACTCGTACCCGTGTGTTTCTGTGTATTTGTTTGCTTGCATGCGTCCATCTGCCTTTGCAAGCTTCTGTTTCTATGCTGCCTATTTGATATATTTGTCTTGATCATTTCAATTGCTTCCACTTGCTCGTGTGTTTGTTGGCCACGGCCCGCCGCGCCCTTGGCCCCGTCTGCCGGTGGGACTTGTTTGGCTGCCAGTGCATCTTCCTGCTCCAGCAGTGACGCCACTGTGTGATTCAAAGAGCCAGAGGGGGCCGACCGTCTCGCTGCGCGGAAAGTGAAAATTACTATCCTGTCTTTTAAAGACCGCTTACATTGTTGCTCTACAGGTACACCTCTCTGTTCCCGCTCCATGACTCAGTGCTTACTCACAAACCCCCGATGCAAGAGCAGGCAGTCCACCTCCAGCCGCCTCTGTGTTGTGGTGCTGCGGAAGCTGCCTGCTCTGAAGAATGTGGCTTTATTGCCTCCCAGATATCTTGTAATGGCTGACTGAGACGAGGGGGAGGTGGTGACTACACAGACAATTACAAAACATGGGAATGCTGGAAACGGTTTATGCCAAGGGCAACAGGTGACATGGTTGTTGTAGTGGGGAAGAATGCGTTGCCACCTTTACTGCAATGGTGTCTGGTAGAACCATGACTTTCAAACCTTTTAAGTTTAGTAATCAGTCTGTTGGTGCCAAGCAGCTAAAAGGTTTAAGGGCTGATTTTTTTATGTTGTGGTCTTGGCAAACCTTGCTGATCTTTACATCGTCATGCAGAGTCAGATGGAGGTTTAATTTGATGATTAACTCCACATCTTTAGTTTGTTGCTGTGTCGGATTAAAGAGTCATTATGCCTGAGGTGCAAAACACATTCTTTTCTTTCTTACCCATAGATAGTTTTGGTTATATTTAGCATAATAATCGGCAGATAATGCAGTCAACACATTTCTTGGAAAGAGCAGTATTTCTTTGGTAGAAAGTCGTATTGAGTGTTGAGATGGAGGCATAGACAGTATATAAATAATGGATGTGACGTCACCTGTTGGTTTGTGGCCCGTTTGAAGCATTGAGTTCAGCTTTACAGCTGTCGCCATCTTTGTTTTTGAAACCGGGAGTGACCATATTTGGACAGAGGATGTGCAAGAATAGGTGTATCTAAAAATAAACTCTTAATGCTAAAACAAAATGTACCTTACTATGAACATCCAACTCCTTGGAGTGTCTTTTAGTACAACCGAACGCTGAACAAGACATTTTTTAAAATTAACAAAATGTTCAAATACACTCTCATGAAGTAAGACACATGATGAAAGGGTCAAAGAGAGAGACAAAAAGACGACAAACAAGTTTACGGCTGTTTAGATGTACACAGTGCCGTGGAGCCGCATTGTTATCCTCATTACAGCTGTCAATCACAAGGTAGCCAAGCCCTAAATCACACCCTGCTTTGTCATCTATTTTCTTCTATTAAAACATTCCATTTTTTACATTTTACCATCATATTGTCTTGAAGAAGACTTGAAAATAGAGATTGAGAACATAATGACCGGAGTGCTTTTGCAACTGGAATTTGGAAAGAATGCAGGCTAAAGGCACTTACCACACTGGGTTTGCTTCACTGCTCAGACCGGGAGGTTGCCGCCTGGGTGGAGGCAGATATCTGAAAACCTGGGCAGTTAAAACCAAAACTGCATGGCTATATACTACTATAGGTATATAAATTACAGTACTTTATTGTCAAGCGTTCCTTTGATATTTTTTTTAGCAGTAGGGCAGCTAATCCGCACTCTTCCATGAACATAGATTCCAAACATTTTCAACTTGTGATTCCCTGCTGCAGCACTTGAAACAAATTACCTACCAGTCTGGGTGAAAATGAACATATCTGTTTGATCAAATAATCATCTAGTGATATTCTCAATAGCTTTAAATGATCCCTTGAGCCAGAAAATGTATATTTCAACACCAAGATTGACCTTCTAAGTGGCTTGAAAGATATATTGGTTCTCATAGACTTTATATGGCTGCCATCTCCGCAATCTTGATGGAGTGGCTCCTACCAAAATTGAAAGCTATGATGATAGAGAGCATGTGGAAAAAATTTGACGCTTTTGACCAAACCCCTTTATTTAGCTAAGCCGCCTGACTATTATGAGGATGTTTTAATTAAAGTGGATAGTGCCAAAAAGAGTATGTTAAAACATCAAAAATAATGCGTCTGTCTCTGAACTTGAAGAACTGGTGAAAAGAAATCCTTCTTCTAACCTGACGGAGATTAGAAGTTCTGATTATCACCAGAATATGGAGATGGATGGTGAAGTTCGAGAGATCAACCTAGCATGCAACACTTGAGCGATAAATAATTTAGAATTCGATTCAGTGTCCCTTGATGGAGTTTCTCCTCTGCAGGTGTGCATTTCAAGTTCTGCGAAAATGGAGACTGGTAAAAATGAGGTTGGAATTTTAATTTACGAATGGATGGTCTCAGAGTTCAGTGGAAACGCTTTCTCTCACCTCTCACGGAAACTCATATTGATTGACGGCGCTGTACCCCCGTCCCATTGTTTTACCATCAATTAGGCGGATTGAATCCTCTCCGTCAATTAGGCGACGTCTTGAGTTCCGCTGCTCTTTTCACTCAGCGAGAGCGAGCCATCTCTTTTCACCTGAATCCTAATGACACCTTGCTGTCTTTGTGTTGCCATGTGCTGCTGTGCCAGCTAAGGTGTCACGCCAGCTGAAAAGAAAGTGTCTTCATCCAAGCAATATCACGCTTCTCTCCCTAGGGATCAATAGCTCCTTCTTTGTATGGTGCCCGGCTCAATTATTCATGGCTGGCTATTTAAAAATGCAATGAAGTAGCTGTCACTTAGCGCACTCTCCCTGCTCTGGCTCTTGCCGATGATCCCGCACGAAAGTCCGTGCTTCCTGTCAGTGACTCAGTCTTTCTGTGTAACCTGAGCGCCGGCTTCGCGCCTCCACCGCCACCTTCCTCTTGCCGCTTCACGCCCAGCTCCGTGGTGTGTAGTTACCGCTCGGTTACACGATCCCCGTCCTCGCCGGTTTCCTTTTCACAGCTCCATGATTAGGCCCTATTGTGTGTCAGACTCTCCGTTTGACACCTCAGCTTGGGTGTCCTCCTGCACCATGTTTCTCTCTCAGAGGCCACTGTTTCTCCCATTGTCCTGTGCTGCTGATTGGGTAGAGCAAGACATTAATGGAGCCTTCTAATAATGATCATTATTGATCACAACAAGGACTGGGCAATAATGCAATATGGCTTTCAGTTCAATTGAGTCACAATGAGATAATTAAATTGTTTCACAATTTACAAAGTGCTGCCAACTAATGAATAAATGAAAAGAAAACTATAATTAAAATGTAAATTAAAAAGTTTTGTTTTGCATGAGGGAATAGTTTTGAACATCAATTTGATTGGTTTGTTTTCTATTGTATATTTGCCATATTGTGATTTACACCAATATTGGAAAATAATCCTCTGATTCTTCTGAGTTACTGATGTAGCTGAACAGCTGAAAGACTCAAAAATATTCAGTTTCTGATGACATAATAAAGAGAAATGTTTCAAACTGTATCGACAGTTATAATAACCGTATGTCCCATCACACTTCTTCTCCTGATTCCACAAATTAAAACCTCTTTAGTCAAAGAAACACATCCACTTAGTGAAATTAGCCAGTGTAGCGCAGATAACGTGCATCACCTTGAGCCACTATGGCACTTGGAGCTACTGATTTCAGGTGCTTGATTAACCAAATGGCATAATAAGTCACGGCCTGACTGCATCTCCTGGTCGGTGTCCAGCACTCGGCGCCTTCATGTCTCGGGTCGAGGACACGGGTCACCTGGTAACCAGAACCACTGAATTCTTAACTTGACTCTGAAGTGATAGTGAGACTCCTGACATTTACAAAGAACAAACGTGCTGACACATCAGAATCAGGCTCATTTACTCAATCTAGAGGAGGTTTACTGTTCATCTCACTTCAGTCTTTTTATTTTTCCACAATAAGAGTCAAACCCACAGACTGACCAACAAAGTATTCAGTCAAACTGAATTTAACTGATATCAAACATGTATGGACGACAACAACTGCAGCATTTTCTCAAACTTTCTTCAACTTTAAGCTTCACTGGTCTGAATTTTTTCGAATGAAACATAAAAAAAGCCTAACTCTGCA
Source organism: Centropristis striata (assembly GCF_030273125.1). Classification (NCBI taxonomy): domain Eukaryota; kingdom Metazoa; phylum Chordata; class Actinopteri; order Perciformes; family Serranidae; genus Centropristis; species Centropristis striata. Next base: position 22,735,994 of record NC_081524.1, on the reverse strand, counting down.
GTTATTTCGACAACTTCCAGACACGATATCCTGACACACATGGTGCCTATGGATTCCTTACATCTTCTAGTTCCATATGATATCTCCAGTATATTCCTTAAAGTGAGCCCGCTAGTTTAAACGCAAATTTGTTTATTTGTATGTACCAAAAATTTCAAGATTCCTCCTCCATTTTCATTAATTTAAAGGTGTGAAAAAAGTGATCTGTTTCATTCTAAAGAGTCAGCTTTTTCAAAACCAACATGGCTCAGTTCAAAATTTTGTTTCAAAACAAAACTTCTCATCTCTTCTCTGACATTATTTTAATATTAAATGGTCCACCAACATGAGGTTTATTATTCATAAAACATTAGTTAACACGTCTGAATGAAGGACTTCACCTCATCAAACTGGTTATTTTTTGATTTGATACATCTTTCTGCAGTACAGCAAAAATATCAGTATTTTTACTCCAATCTACACATACACCACCCTCCATCCTTCCACTCTTGAGTCAAAGTCCATTACCAGCACTGGACACAATTTACTAGCTTTTCGTCTGGCGTCTGGCGGTAATTTCCCACCATGTTTCCCGCACCTCTCACACATGGAATGTTTTGGCTGCAGGATTGCAGATCAGAGCTGAAGAGTCATGAGGATGTTTGCTGTGTACGTCACTTTTGTTTGGCTGTCCCATCATGACTTAGTCAGTTTACATTTCAGGCATTTAGTGGTTGCTCTTGCCCAGAGTGATTTGCATTGTGGTCAGCAGTAGGATAAGCTTTGGTTCCTCGATCATTACCATGAGGAGTAACTTAGAATGAGGAGGTCACAGGTCAGAGAAACATCATCATGACAGTGTGCCTCTGACTGTCGGAGGATCTCAGTAGTGTGGGGAAAGTAAATCAGAAGAACGAAGGAAGGAAGGATCTTTGGTAGATAATGGATAATATGGTAGAGTTGATATGAATCATATTTGCTCTAAGTGTCCTTAACAAGACTGGAGAGTAATGAATTTGTTGCCAGCTTGCAGCTCATATACACCTTTGTTGTGTTACGCAATTTCACTATTTGGTTTCTAATCAAGTTTTTTGGCAGCAGAAAGGCATTCTGATTAAGAAAAACATTGTAAAATAATACTAAAAGCATCCACTTTTCTGTGTCCTTGAGTAAAAACTTTCCTACCTATTTCTCTATTTTTAGCAGGAAACATGAGGCAATGCCACATTTAATATTCTGGCTTACTCCACTATATTCTCTCCATCTGAGAACCTCGAGGAGTGCCAGAGGTGTTTTCCGTCTTTGTTGACGTTGACTTTTTCTGCCAAGTGCATACTTAAGCAATGCACTGGAAGTTAATGACTTCCAGACTGATTCTGAGCAGTAAAACATGGCTGTATTGCATGTAACATCTGTCTAAATGTTGCACATTGCTTAATATCACATTCTGATCAGTCAGGTTCATCAAAGCAGTCTGAGCAGACGCTTTATTCACAGCATTTGCGTGCAAAGTGAGGGAATCTTCCCAACCTTTGTTCATCATGTTAAAATTTCCCCTTTTGTTGAATTTACAACATGTTTTGTCCGATTTTCCCAGCATTTCGTTGAATTGATTTCCCATGTCTGATGATTAAAATATTTAAATCCCACATGGTATTTTTTATGATTGCACCATTAGATGGGGAAAATGGGAGTTTTGTAGCATCTTTTGATTCACATATGGTTGAAATTCAGCCTTACGTATTCTGTGTCTTTGGGTTTGTGTTTCTGTGTTTCTTGTTAATTTGTTGTGCTCTAATTCATTACAGACGATGAGCGACAGGCCGTTCATCCAGAAACTGTTTCGCCCTGTTTCACCTGAAGGCAACATGCACACGCTCGGTGACTTGCTGAAAGAGTTGTACCCCACTGCATTACCAAATGACGGTAGGTCTGCACACACTCAAAAATTATAATAATACTGCCAAAATATCACTAACAGACGAGTCTGAATCATGTCAAACATTACCTGCAGGTAGGAAATACAGTAGCTGCCATATTTTAGCTTTGGCTTCCTTATAAAGTACAGGCCCTGTCATCTTCCACAAGTGAGAGAAGAAAAGAAGCACCTCTCCTTTGAGGTTTATTGTATTTACACAACCACACGAGGCATGTCAGTGATCCACTCTCTCAGATAAAGCACCCACTGGCGGGGCTAGAGCCAGGAAAATGGTGCCAGAACAAGTGAACAAAGATGTAGTAGGCAGCGATGATGGGAAGATAGAAAGTGAGGAAGCATGAAGAGGAAAAGAGATTAAAACCAAGATGTGAAGTCTGATTGCTCCAACAGGATGAGGTGAAGAGAGCTGAAGTCTTAATGGGTAAACGGAGTCAAAATCAGAACCATGATAACATCTCTATAAAATTTAAAGACAAGCAACAGGAAGTGCATGTTCAAATGTGAGATAATGTTTAAAGGGTGTAGGGATGAAACATAGCGATAATCTCTATATTTTATTGTTTATGTCAAGGTTTTGAGACCCCTAATATGTGTTTTGTCCATTATAAACAAAAAAAACAAGCAATAAAAGGTGACAGGAGATCAAGAAGCTGTTGGCTTACATACCCAACCATTGTAAAAAAGAAATATATATATATATATATATGGAACATAAATTGATGGAAAATAACTCAGTTTCATAGAAATTGGGCCAGTACTTTTACCGTAATCTTACTGACAAAGAGACAAACAAACCGAATCCAAGGTCAAAAGTGACACAAAATGAAGAGAGCAGTGCAGAACCAAACAACTAACAAAGTACTTATTCAACATCTAACTAATCAATGCAGAGTAAACATTTCAGTCCATACACAGATGGACTTAAATTGACCCTAAATGCTGCTGTGGCAGAATAAACAAAACTCTCTATATTAGCTATTTTAAAACATCTGTATCAAACTGCTAATTATTCCTTTTAAACAGAAGGCCAGACCTTTAAATATACATATGGACAGCAGGTTTGGCGTTGAAGCCCTGTGTGCACTCGTGGCACACAGTTGAGCTGCAGCTGTGGTGGAGGTGTGGTGATAATGAAAGAAGAGATGAGAGGAGAGAGAGAGAGGGCGAGCGGCAGTCTAAACAGGCAGTGTCTGCAGAGGAGGGGAGAGGAAGCAGATAAGGAGACAATAGTCTGTTAGGACAGAGGACCCGCAGGAGACTCACCTGCACGGAGGAGACAGAACCATTAACACCCTCCTCCTCCTCCTCCTCCTCCTCCTCCTCCCCCTCCTCCTCCTCCTCCTCTCTGTCTGTCTGCCCACCTGTCTGTCTCACTTCACTCTCATTTTGTCTCTGTCACCATCCTTGCTGTTTACATCACACTCTTTCCATATAATCCTTGGTTTTGGTCTTGGTTACATGAAATATTTTAATCCTATGAAATGTTTATATACTATGCAGTGACATGGGGCTTTCATCACTGGATTCATTCACACCACAATAACCCAGCAAGCATTAGCTGTATCCCAATTCCATACACACACTAACAGTGTACAGTATGTACTACACACCAAGTTTCCTTTTACACTTTTTTGCAGAAAAAACATTACTGTTTTGTTCCAAAGAGAAATTGCGTGCACCTTTTAAGGCTTTAAAAAGATGAGTAAACTTCACAAAGAGGAAGCAAGAGGTTTCTCCAAAGATTAAATTATTAAAGACTGTTGCTTTTCAAATTCAGTACATGTGTATTTAATTTGAATAGACAGTGGTGCCAGTGTCACAACTTTGCAACTTTGGAAAACTGTTTTCATTTTTAAAAAATAAGCCACATTTTAACACTTTCCCTCAGGCAACATGTTACAATAAGCAATGAAACTGAAAGCATCTCAAATGCTGTGAAACATACCAAAATACCTGAAATAATGAAAAAACATTTGCATATAGAGGATAATTAGTTCCAGTATGACCTGATCAGGAAACTGCAAATGGATCTTCCATCCCTGGTGTTTCTGTGTTTTTGCTTGCCATAGTGTGAATGACTTGTATGTCATTTAGCTTGTTTTGCAAACCTCAGCATATGGTTCTGACGGTGTGCGGTTAAAAGTTACATGGTGGAACTCCTGCTTGTGAGCTCACTACGTGCATCAATGTGCATATATTCTGCGTGCACTGGACCGTGACCCAATTTCATGGTACGAATACAGTCCTAACGGTGTCAGAGCATATCAGCTGGTTTATGTGCTCTCAGAAAGCAGATGTAAGTGTTCTGCCAAGCAGATTTATAAAAAAAAAAATGCACCACTCTATAACATCTCTCTATGCTGAGTGAATGATGTGTATTTGTAGTTGAATAATCGCTGCTCACATAATATTTGTAGGCAAATTTTTCACTTTTTGAAAGTCTTTGTCATGTGAAAACTGCCAAATACATCTTTGTATTTTGCCTGAATTATAGCCATAAAATAGCATCTCTTACTTTCTTGTGGTAGTTCTTCTTGACAGTAATCCCCTTCAACCCAGTTGTTATACATTTATCTAATTTTCATTGTAGTTTTTGCTAGTTTTTTTTCAGGTTTGTCTAAGATGTGCGTGACAGTTGGGTGGAAACAGAGGTATCCTGTTACAGCCTCTTCCTCTTTTCCTGTTCCTTTTTTTTCTCTTTAGTTTACCTGATCTAAGACACTTTTTTTCCCTCTTTGATCCTCTATCTCTCTCTCAGGTGTAGTCTTCAACATCTTCCCTGTCTGCTGTAGACGTCTTTCATGTCTTTGACGTTAAATCTCTGCTTTTCTCTGCTCTCCTCCCTCCCAGTGGAGTCTGCCTGCCTGCCTGGCTGATCAAGGTGAAAGTGCCCCCTTTTGTCTCCTGTCGTTTGTTTGGTTTCCACCTCTTCCTCGCCTGGTAGATGAGTCGGATGATAGCCGGAGATTATAGCGGCGTGTTTGGATTAGAGACACCGGGACGTGTGTTCAGGGACTGGGCGGGGCTGCTGTGTTTCGGGGGGGGGGGGTTTGCTGGTAGTATTGTTCAGGAGTTCAGAGGACTTTTTCTTCTCTTTCTGCCGGGACCCTAACATATAACAAAAAAGAAAATCTGGGGTGCTTCACTTCTCTGTGATCTCTCAAACATCAAATAACAAGGTTTTTCATACAATCCTCTTCTCTGTTATGTCTGAGAGAGGATTGGAGCTGACCCCTGTGGGACCCAGAAACCAGCCGCAGCAAACAAATGGGGGTGGCTTGAATTAGAAGCAAGAAAGCAGGGGATTCCCAAATCATCCTCAAGCTATGGCCAAAAGTCTGTCTTTGCTGTCATGAGGCTGTCATCCCCCCCACTCTGCGGGAAACAAACCCAAAACAACATGTTGCTGTAACCAGCGGTCAGTGTTGACGTGTTGAGCTGTCTCGTACGTTTTTGTTTTTTTCACCAGGTGTGTTATTGAGCAAGGTTTTGGCAGGAATCTTCGGTTTGCTGCAGAAATCACAACCTGAAGGGTTCTTCTGCCCACACACGACATGCGTGTATTGACAGATACTTCTCGTAAGCATTTTTTTTTCACGTTTTTTCTGAGTTGAACCCAATCATGACGAACCCACGCACTGGTTATTGCCTGTGAATAATCAGAGGAAACCCCCCACCCAATTTTTAACCCCCCCATATACACACACAACCCCACCCCAACCCCTCCCTCCTCTTTGAGTGACAAATCAATGCAATGACACTTTGAGCATCCACCCCCCCTCCCCTCCCCTTCCCTCCTCCTCCTCCCACGTCTCCCCCATCTCAGTCACATCTGTGGTACAGCCCACTCACTATTGGCAGTCTTCCCCATGCAAGCTGCATCAGGAGCCAATACTGCTTGCGCTGATCAAACAGGTCGGCTCACTTCAGACGCTGGAGGGGGAAGTGTAGGTTTCAGTGGCTGTTTTGATACAGCAGATAGTGGCTTATGTTTCATGTGCGCAGGCGTGCGAGATGTTCACCAGACAGGGGAATTCAGAATGCTCGAAAGCCTGCTCCATGCCTATTGTTGATTGAAATGTGGTCAGCAGAGATCTTTTGCTTTCTAATTCTGGCAGAAGGATTTTACTGTAAAAAGGCTGCGTAATAAAAACAAATGTTTTGGTCAAATTCAGGGAAACATTTGGGCAAAGGTTCCTGATTATTTGTACACTTAGTGTCTACAACATCAACGTGTTTTCCATACACTAACACTGTGATACCTTTATGTATTCACAACCTTGTTTAATTATTCTATGATCAAATAATAAGAAAATGACTCCCTATGTCTTGCCCCCACCAGGGTGGTGAGAAATTTAGGGGTGATGATTGATGACCAACTCACCTTTTCCAGTCATGTCGCCTCTGTTGCCCGGTCATGCCGCTTTGCACTTTACAACATCAGAAAAATCACACCTTACCTAACCCAACATGCTACTCAACTCTTGACACAAGCTGTCATCATCTCAAAACTTGACTACTGTAACGCCCTCCTGACAGGCCTGCCAGCCTGCACAATAAAACCACTTCAGATGATCCAGAACGCGGCGGTGCTCCTGGTCTACAACCAGCCAAAAAGGTCACATGTCACACCGCTGCTCATTGAGCTCCACTGGCTACCTGTTGCAGCCCGCATCAAATTCAAATCTCTAATGCTGGCCTACAAAGTTGTCTCCGGTACTGCTCCTACCTACCTGAACGCCCTGATTCAGACATATGCTACCTCACGACCGCTGCGCTCTTCCAATAAACGGCGCCTGGCTCTGCCACCTGTTCGCCCAAGGCAATCCAGACTCTTTGCATTTCTTGTTCCCCGTTGGTGGAACACACTACCAGTTCCAACCAGAGCAGGGGCGTCCCTCTCTACCTTTTAAAAACTCCTGAAGACCCAGCTCTTCAGAGAGCATCTTCTCTCCTAGCACCACACCACAACTCTACTCCTTAAAGAATCGTCACCAGCACTTATTGCTGCACTTACGCCTTTTATTGCACTATACATTGATTGTTCCCCTTTTTTCCTGTAAGTCGCTTTGGATAAAAGTGTCTGATAAATGACTAAATGTAAATAATTAGAAACCAAATTAGAATAGTGTGAATCAAGAAACTACACATTTTAGACAACTTTTATATTAAGTTCTTGTACGGCTGCTTGTGCTAAAATGGTTTAGATGTGAGAACTTTGTTTTTTCTTTTTTCAAAGGTCAAAGGTTCTGCAGAAAACACTTCTGAAACTTGTTTTTCATATTGCACTAATATCAGAAACGTTCAACAATACCCAGCCCGAGTTTCAGGATGTGCAGAAAAGCAGTAAAGGCTGTAGAAACAACAATTGTAGAAGAACATGACATAGAAACAGAAACATAATGCATTAAGTCAATTCAAAGAAAGATCAAGAACATCATGTATAGTGAGTAAATATTATTTTTATTTGTTTCAGACAAGGCCAGACTGTCTTATTAATTGTATGGCATGATACAAATTAGGAGTAGTTATGCAAATTATGTGGTGTACAGTTCTGAAAATACACTAGAAGTCAGTGGGGGGAGAAAAGGAGTTGATGAGCAGATAAAAAATAATGCTCAACCACAACCTTTAGCTTTCTTTCTTAATTATTAAGTTATAATAATCAGAGTCCTTGCTCACTAACCATTGGGACTGGGTAATTCTATATCTACAGTCACAAGAATCTCTGGATATCTATGAAAACAGGAGTTTGACAACAACAAAATATGATTGTTCAAATCCAGTTTTCAGCTTGTAGTTGCATTGGTTTGGTGGAGGCGTGCAGAAAGTCACTGCATGCAAAATGAGAGCTGCAAAACGTTGCTGAAATACACTTTTTAAAACCAGAGCAGCTCTGCTCATATCACACACAATGCCAACAGTTTAAGGCACTTGTGCTGCCAGTCGATCAGTTTTAACAACTAGTATTTTTTCTTTTAAAGCAAGAATGATTATTTATTTGCTGGTGCTGGCCTCTCAAGTTTGAGGATTTGTTGCTTTCCTTTGATTTATGTAAATATAGTTATTTAATAATTTATCTTCAGGTTTGTTTCACTGTTCATTGGACAAAACGGAGGTGAAGTGCTCTGAGAAATTACAAAAGTGACTAGTCCTTGACATTATTTTGGCTGACTAATTGATTTATTACAAGAAATAATCAGTATTTTTATTAACAGTAACAATTTCGGTGCTTGCGTTCCCGTTGGACTTCCCAGCAGTCAGTCATTCAGTATTTTTGCCCGCCAGTCGTTCAGTACGTCAGTCATCAGTCAGTCTGACCAGCTGCCAGTCGTGCAGTCAGACTGTGTGTTTGGCTCCGAGCAGAGCGGAGCAGTGCGGTCTTCCTAAATAGTGGTTGGCTTCGCTTGGCTGACGAAACATGTCGTCTTGGCCGGCGGTCGTGTACTACTCAACCACAGGGCGTGTGTGTGTGTGTGTGTGTCAGTGGATATATCAGCCCATTTTTATTTAAACAGTGGCTGTTCCTTTGCAATGTGAGCAAGTTATTAATAACGTGATTGTGGCTGGGAAGAAGTGGTTTTCCACATAACTGGCTCCCTGTCTCGTCTCACCAGCTGCTGATGCTGGGATTTATTCTCCTTGAAATTTTTCCAATTAGCAACTTTCACTCACAAGACATATAAATACAATACATATACATGCATATTATATTTACATGTAATAACTTGAAAACCCAGGAAAGGAAACAATATTCTTTCAGGTTAAAATTGACAATCAAGTTGTTTAAATTGGTTGAAATGTTGAAATTTCAAAATTTTCATGTTTTTTTTAACTGGCAGGTCAAAGGTCACAGTATGACTGGTTTATTAAAGAAGGCCCAATACTGTGGTTTCTTTTTTTTATGTCTACGTGCTGGCAACAGCCATGACCTGAGGCATTATGTAGTCTGCTCGTCCGTCCATTCATCCCATTTTTCTGAATGCAACATCTCAGGAACGGCCGAAGGGAATTTCTTCAACTTTGGCACAAACCTCCACTAAGACTAAAAAATTAACTGATCAGATTTTCGAGGTCAAAGGTCAAGGTCTCTGTGACCTCAAAAAATTCATTTTTAGCCAGAACTCAAGAATTCATACAACTTACTTAGACAAAATTCCACACGATAAAATTGTGAAGTTATGACATTTTATACTCTAAAGGTCAACTTCTCTGTGACATCATACTATTCTGCAAAAACACTTCTCTGGCCATTATTCAGTACCATAACTCAGGAACAGAAGGGGAGTCATTTTTGATTCTGAATTATGTCAGATACTCAAATGCTGACACAAATCTTGAAACTGTGGTGACTGTATAGATCATCTGTGCTGCCGAGGTAAAGAAGTGTATGAAGCATCCACTTTTAGAATGTGTAGATTCTTTGCAGCAACATCCATATTTGAGACATTGTCTTAATATATGAGCCTGGCTGGTTTGTTAAGGCATACAAGTGGGAGTCTGGGATCCTACTTTACCTTTAAATTGACCCCGGTTCTGTTTTTTGTCAGATGTAGTGAGCCTGATAGTGATGCCTGTTTATTATTTACGAACAAGTGAGCACAACTAAGCATTTACTTCAATAAATGTAGGAAAACCAATATTTAAAACCACATTCAGCTATTTGAATCATGAGAGAACATACTTTCACAATCCAGGAAAGTTATGTCTGATCTCAAATTTTTGGCTTTAATCAATAGACTGATTATTTCGCATACAGTCTAGATTTGATTCTGGGAAACCTGATAACGGAAATATTTGCCTCTTTTGTATTGAAGTTGTGCCCACTCAGTGTTTGTTGGCTTCAAGTGCAGCTGTTCCTGCTGTTAATGGTCAACACTGTCACGCTTTAATGGATCACAGAACTGAGTGTTAGTCAAACTGGGAAATCACTTCTGTAAATTTCTATTCCTGTAAAACATCCCTCACTATTGTCTTCTTTCACGTGACAAACATACTAAAAATTTGTGGTACCTGCACTTCTGGGTGGTCCCAAGGCAGTCAAGTAGTTCTTATTAGTGTAGTATTTGTAGTATAATTATAAGCTCAGCAAAAGTTATTGACATCTTCTCTATAAATCATATTGCCCGTTGTGTTTACTATGTGTTTGTTTACATAGTATCGCCAAAATTTTAGCTGACATGTTGCCAATAAAACAGTAGGGTTTTCCTGACCATTATAAGACTTAATATTATTAGATAGTTTTACTGCTGTCGTTTCCGGTCGCCTTGCTTACATCATTGCCTATTACAGTTAGGTCTGTCATGATGATTGCCTCATTATCAGAGGACTCTTCTTGGACTCACATTTAATTAAAGAGGTAGTTTTTGTTGGTCTACCTCAGGGTCTTTGACCAGTTAGACATGCCTTGAAATCCTCCAATAGGAGGCGCCCAGGAGGCAACCTGATCCATTGTCCTTACCACCTCAACGGGCTCCTTTTGGCGCAAAGAAGCATCGGCTCTACTGCGAGCTCTCTATGGATGTCCGAGGTCCTCACGCTATCTGTCAGGCTGAGCCCGGACACTTCACAGAGGAACCTGATTTTGGCCGCTTCTATCCGTGATCTCATGCTTTTGGTCACTACCCAAAGCTCATGACCATAAGTTTGAGGTATTCTAGCTCAGCTCTCTCCTCACCACACAGTTCCAGTACAACACCCCCATCACTGCTGACACCAAAACAAACCGTCTGTATATTCTCATGATCAAGACCCAGAGGTACTTGACTCTTTCACTTGTGGCACAAACTCACTCCTAACCCAGAAAACCTCAGGATTCAGTCTTGGAGGTGCTGACTCTCAACCCAACCCTCACACTTTAAACCATTCAAAAGAGTGCTGAAGGCCACGGATTAAAGCTGTCAAAATTTTAGCAGCAGCCTGCCAAGATAAACCCACTTGGAGTTCTGAATGTGGGTTAAGAGTCAAAAATACTGGATCCTACTGTTGTTTCGTTCACATGGCTCTATGTTAATTTTAACATCGGGGGAAATAACCCTCATAATATCATCTGACAGACCAACTGTTTTCTGAAGTTAAGCAGTACTCCTAATAACAAGTAAACCAAACTTGATATGTTAAATTGGTGCACTTTATATTCCAAAGTTTTGTTTTGCTTTTAGTGCCCTTGAGTCAGAAATGTCAGAATTAATCAGGATCTCACATGTACCAGCTAACTAAGAGGTTTGATGGAAAATAAAGTGTGAGGGACTTGACTGTTGTCCTTAATAGTAAAGGGGAAATGGTAAGAGCAGCATTTTCAACTATGATCACACACCAAGACCATGTGTCTAGCATGGCTTTGTAAAAAAAAAAAAAAAAAAGTTTTTCTCTGCTGTCTTAAATTCATGGCCTAACAAGTCTCAGCTGTTCTGAGGTCACAGACATGAGTTTATTGCAGGAATTCATACCAACAATGGCGACAAAAAAAACATAAATCATACCGATTTGATGTGTCAGTTATTTTTTCTTCCTGCATTTTTCAGAAACATCTGAGTGTGTGGGTGGAGAGAGTGAGACTGTACATGTGATGATCTACAGTAATATGTATTTCAGTGTGTGTGTGTGTGTGTGTGTGTGTGTGTGTGTGTGTGTGTGTGTTTGGGGGTGTGGTCCATTGTGAATTTCCCCATTTCTCATAATGATTCTGTAAGAATACACCTACTCCGCCCACATCTGCTGGCATGTTGCCAGGTAACATGGGGGCTAAAGGTTAGAAATGGGTAAGAAACACCACCCAGAAAAATAGTGTGTATGAGGGTGTGTGTGTGAACCAGAGAAAGTGTATTCTCATTATTACTGTAATGTAGGCAGGATCACACCTTTTACTTTCTGTACTGACGAACATTTTTCTTAAGATTTTTCTCAGGTTGATCTCGGAGTTAATCAGCTCATTTCAATTTACCACCTGTTTTTACCGTCAGCCGTTTTCTGAGTAAAATAAGCAAAAGCCAAATAGAGAAGTAATAATTACACATTTTAAAAGTGGTGCTGGATTTGTAGACACACCAAAAAAATGCTGATTAAATTAATTATTTTCAATTTTTTACATTTTTTCTTACCTTGATTATTTTCAGTGAAAGTATAAGTTACACATTTTATATTGAAATGCATCAAAAAAAATTCTGGCAGCAGGAAAACATTACAGTTAGGTACAGCAGGTTAATAAAAACAAGCTCAGAATCTACTTCCACTGACGGAAAATAAAGAAATTAATAAAGAGAAGATGCCATATTAATAAATAGAAAAGTTATAATATTTTTTTAATCCAGTCTTCCTTCAATTTTGCTGCATCACATAACATTTTACATATACACATTTACATTCACATTAAATACCATTGAATTATTGCAATTTGTTTAAAAATAAATAAATCAAAATTGATTATGACAAGTGATTATAATCCACTGTTTCACTCATTTTCCTACATGAGCGTATTTCAGTGGTTACACATTAACTGACACATCTCATATGTTCCAACAGTCAACTCCTCTCAGTAATCACACTTTAATAGAAAGCCCCACACCTTTGAGAACACTAATATCCATGCTTTTACTTTGACTTTGTTTTCCAATATTTTCACAGTTTCAGTCTGATTCATTTTAGTGCTCTCTCTTTCTGAGTACATGTAACGTCCTCTTCTTACAGTTAATTCTCCTCCAGCTGCTCCTCATCTCTCACCGATCTCTCTTCTGCATATTTGCACTCTAGTCTCTGACTCTTAAAAAGCCTCACCTCAGATATTGTCATAAGGCTGCAAAACACATGAAAGAAACCAACTCCCTTCCGTGAAACAGGAAGTGTTATTATCAGTACAGCGACAGCTTGAATTTTAGCTGGTTTATTAATTTTTTTTTAATTTGTGGCTTAGTGGTTATAGTGCTGTAACCTGACAATGCAAACAACTAGTCCATCTAGACTCCTCAAACTTGTAACTAACACACAAAAATGATTATCTAAATGTTGAAATTAACTGTTCGCCTGTACCTTTTGTAACCTTAAAAATCACCAGAGCTGCTAAAAATCACACAGTCAAGTTTCATTTAGCATCAGGAACGTTTCTGCTTCTGCTTAGCTGGTAAAATAAAACTGTTTCCTTTTTAATAATCCATCAGAAACTAATCCAGGCCTCGCTTTTCTAGCTCCATCAGTGATCTACCTCGGCCCCACCTCTGTTAGATATTACGCATTCTGGCTAGCAAACACTAGTATAACAAAAAAACAACAACAATTGATACAACTGATAAATGAACAATATTTTCTTCGTTTTTTAATTCCCTCAGCCACCAGCAGAGGCAGCCCACCTCTGGCCTCCACGTGCACATCTGTAATTTTCAGAAGAAAACCTTTGCAGGGCACGTTTCGAGCGTTGTTTCCTGACATTAGTTTTTGCACGTTTCTGTCTGCCATCCAGTAAGCAGATGCAGGGTGGAGTCGCTTCTCAGACCGTCAGTTAGTACTCTGTCTCAACCGTCCTCCTGATATTACGTGGAACTAAATTGTCATGCACCCGGCGGTGAATGAGGACAACCTGTATATGCGTGTGATAGGCTTCTTCCCGTCTATCACTCTTGACCTCACACACACACACTGTCTTACTTTCTCACGCACACACACAGCATTTTTGATTATATATGAAAGTTTTCATAATTATCCAGAAGTTTCAGGCCACTTACAATGCTCAAATATTTTTAATGCTTTTAGTTTAGGTTTAAAGGATTTAAGTAAAAATATACAGATTTTTTTTCCTATATCTGAGACCAAACAAGTGCTTTGTCTTCATGCCAATGAATATGTAAAATATAGTTTCTGTTTTACAGCTGTGAAAACATTTGTCACCTTCCGGCCCGTTCACTGCAAAAATATTTGTCTTACAACATAAATCAGCCTAGAGGTGTGATAAAATTCTTATTTCTCTTTGAACAGGTGAGCATTTGCTCACGTCATACGGGTTTCTAAAGCCAAAGTGGAAAGTACACAGATAAAATTACGCAAGTCAATCTGTTTTGTTTAAACAGGCCGATTTCTGTTAGAAGTTCAACCACCAGACCTCACCTGCACATTTTACATTTTTTAAAAAAGAGAATAAATAAAAATGAGGGGATGAATCCAATGTCAATCCAATTACAAGAGGAAAACTAACATCTTAAGCTCAGTAATATAATATATTAATAACCTGAGTGCATGCAGGGTGTTTTCTGGCTTTTAGTCAGCTTTTTAAATCCTGACATCATCATGACCTCATGACCTTTTAGAGAGCTATCACATTTTTTATAATAATTTCTTCATGATTGTTGTGTATTTCATTTTCAAGAGTACAGAAGTAGCTCTAAAAAACATGTAAGTACCAGTCTACTATTTAAATAAATATTTTTTTAAAACATAGAAATTGGGTGTCCCCCAGTCTCAGAAATGTCTTAAAATGATGTGAAATTGATTATTTTAAGTCAGAGCCTTGGTGATGATTCCAGTTACAAGTTACATTTTACTGTCAAATGTAATAAAAGGACTAAATATATACAAAAATGTTTTATTGGTTCCTTCTTCTGAGGCCTGGTTAAACCAGTCATGACGAATTCTGCATCCTCTAACAGGCTAGCAATTTTGTTTTCTCAGAATGTATAAATATATTTATTTATATATGAGTCATTTTATGCCTTTATTACAATGTGATAGTGGAGAGATGCAACAAAGGTCTTCTGCTGCTCTTGCACTGGAGATGTCATGATTCAGAATCATTGGTTTGACCCCTGAACCTAAAAAGGTAAATAATTACCATTAAAGGGACCCTTTATAAAATTAGCATTAAAGGGGTAGAAGATCAGGACTTCACTGCCACAAAGTTCATAAAGTTGACTTGTGAGAGACAGGTTTAAAATAAAAAAAAAGAATGTTTTTTTTAATTTATTTATTTAGGTTGGTTTTGTGATTTTATTGTTGTTGTTCTTTTTCTTTTCTTTCCTTTTTTTTTTACTGTGTTTGTCCATTGGTGATGTATGTTGTGTTTTGTTTAAATTTATAATTAAAAAAAAGAACGGTAAAAATCGAAGCAGTAGAAGTGAATTGTTCAAACCTTGTTAAGTGCATAAGGTAAAGCCTGATTTCCACCGGGCGCGGTTACCTCACACGCTGTTAGTAACATAGGCTTTTTACTAAAAAAGGTACAAACTCTTAGCCTCTTCGATTGTCTGATTCATACTGCAAATCTCATGGTTCTGCAATGTCGAAGAGGTCGAGAAAGTTGCTGCTTGTAACGAACGATTTGCGGTCGTGGCCTTTCATCGGTAGGCGGGGTCAGTCACAGGAGGCCATGTTAGCCACCAGAGACACACACACACACACACAAACAAACACATCCTGAAACTGCAAACTGTCAGAGTGAAAGTTAAAAATTCAAATCCTGTCAACGACGAACACAAAAACAATCAACTGTCACTCTCTTCTTCTTCAGAACTGAACGCTCACATTTACTTTCTCTCCCCTCCCCTCTCTCTCTCTCTCTCTCTCTCTCTCTCTCTCTCTCTCTCTCTCTCTCACCACAGCAGTGGTATATGTGTATTGTGGGATGTGGTCTCTCTCACCTCATGTAACCATCTCCTTTCCTCTTTTCTCACTGCCATTGCTACCTCCATCTTTGTCTTATATTTCACTGCTTTATATTCTGTCATTTTTCTTTTTTTGCCCTTGTCTGCCTTAATGTCCACCGATTTTCCTCCTTACAGTGCACACTCATCCTGTGCAATCATAATAATGTGTTTTTTCTTTATTTTTTACGGTTTCAGGTGTAACTACTCACTACGGTCATATCTGTTTAAATGAAGGTGTAAATATTAGTATTGCTATGTTATTTTACTTAATTATTTCACTTGTGTTTTTGTTTTGTTTCTTTTTTCATCATCACTCACCACTCAGTAACACTGAGCTGTAACTAACACATTTCCCCGGTGTGGCATCAAAAATTGATTGTTGTTTATTATTATGGTATATCTCCATTATCAACACAATATTTAGTATATTTAACAGTGATATTTAGTTTTTACAAAATGTAATTGCAAAAAAACATTTCAAGTTATATATATAAAGGTATATGTCTGTTATGAACATAGTATATTTAGCATTGACAAAACTTTGTAATTTTTGCATTTAGTTTTTCTCAAAAGTACTGTGTTGGCTGTTATATATATATTACGGTTTATGTCAGTTAGTATATTTAATAATGACAAATTGTATTTTTTTCCCCAAAAATGATTGTAAAAATTACCATGTTAAATATATAATATATAATACTAACGGTATATTTCCGTTAACAACACAATGGTAAGTATATTTAACAGTGACAAGATGTATTTTTTACAAAGAAAAATATGCAAAAATTACAGTTTTGGCTGTCATTCATATTAACCGTGTTTCACTGTTAATTCAACCTATTTAGAGTTTACAGTCTTTCATTGGCATGGTTTGACAGTTTTTCACTGTAAAATCTACTGACTGTTAGTGAAAGTGAAAAATAATTTGTGTGTCGGCCCTGCGATTTAGGTATGCTCCAAAATATAATGGGTTTGTCCTTGTCTCATGCTACAAGAACTAAATAAAAGATTCTACCTACATTATATGAACTGTCTCTCTCTCTGTCTCTCTCCAGGTGAGCAGAAGCGTTACCAGGTTGTGATCCACGGTATCGAGCCGCTGCTGGAGACGCCTCTGCAGTGGCTCAGCGAACACCTCAGCCACCCCGACAACTTCCTGCACATCTGCGTCATCCCCGTCCCTTCTGACTGAGGCCACACCTGCCACACCTCACCGTCACCGTGACGACCCATCGACAGACCAGCCGACCCGCCACGCCGGCTGGTCAACCGCCGAAACGGTAGCGCAAAAAAAACGGTGGAAACTAGGAACTAACAGACTCTTTAATGAGAAGCAGATCTTATTGATGAAGATGAAGAAAGGATGTGAGGGAGGTATTTAACAAACCTCTTCTTCCATCTCGTCTATTTATATTTCTACTCCTCCTACCACTACTACTACTACTCCTCCTTTCCCTCCAGAAAACTTTATAGGACGCAAGGATGCAGATCTTCTCTTTCTCCTCTGCTCCCAAAGGAAAGAAGACGTTTCTTTAGGGGGAGAGGAGGTTGAGTGAGCAGATTTCTCTTTTTTCTACTCTCGCATCTTCTCCTCCTCTCCAAGCAAACATCTCCATGGGAGGAGAGGTGGTGAAGGGATCCCTCGTTTTTCCATCCTGCCATACATATCCCTCCTTGTCTAGTCCAAGATAAAGACTGTCCTGTCGACAGGGAGACAATTGTTTGGGATTTGGGGAGAGGTGAATCCAGTCCTGCTGAAGTTGCCTTAGTTAACACATTCACTCTTTTTCATCGTCATCGTCTCTGCAAAACATCTGGACACACAGAGTCACTCTGAGTTTACATCACAGTCTGCAAACATTATTGTTATCTTCAAAAACTTTGACTTTTTACAGAGGATTTTCTGCTGGTGGGGCTGCTTGCATTAAACATTGGCTTCATTTGACAAAGTGAGCTGAAATCAGAAGAGGACGAGCTGATTTCTCTCTACTCTCCAGCACAGTCTGGGTCTGGTTTGGACTTAACATCTGGTGCCACTGTTGAGTTAAGCATCTAATTATTAAGTTATTTTAAAAAGAAAAGCAACTTAACAAGCAGATACATGTGTCATCACCTAGCTCTATTCCCGAATTAGCATTAAATTGCAGCTTTAACTCCATTTTTGTTTATTTTCATTTTTTTAATCTTAAAAACTTATTTTCAGAATTGAAATAAACCAGAATTGTCTGTTAATTAGACGTTCCTGTGTGGGTGATGGGACACTACAACTGTCAAATACAAATGGAAAAACTAAAAAAAAAAAGCATTACATTCTTTGTTATTTACTTGTTTTGATATCTTTGCAGAAGACAGGTGGAGATAGAAGATTTTCACAGGGTATCTTTTGGGAGCGAACCAGCTATTTTTACGAGGCTAACACAAAGGGGGTCATGGGAAAAAAAAACTCCACATATGTTTTCAATAGCAGGTGTTGATTTCTCTCCATCAATACAACACAGTTATGCTGTTTTACTGTATGTTTCTGTCAGGTTTGGCTTGAGCCTCTTTGTCTGCAGCCAAACTTAAATGAGCATCTGGTTTTGTTTCATTTTAAGAACTCAGCTTAGATAACGAGACAGCAAGCACAATTAGTGTTCAGTCTGTTGGGGGACACTGTTGTTTTAACATGTACTACATATGCTTTCATGATCCAATGTTTGTTTGTGGACAAACAAAACTGGACGTTGAGGATGTAATTATTATTTTTCTTTTTTTTTTTAGCTAAGTTTGCATCGTATATCAGCATCTTTCTTTTCTTTTTTTACATCTGTTCATACTGGAATAAAATGACTCAAAATAAAAGTTAATTCAAATATTTAACTGTCAGATAATTGTTGATTGTGAAGACAAAAACTGAACATTGCGTTCTTAAAGCCTCCCTGCCCTCAGTATGGTGTTGTGAAATGAGTTTGAGGAGCATTTTACTTTTACTGTCCCACAAATTTACTTTAATAATTGCCTCCATGAAGGAGGTTATGTTTTTAGTTTGTTGGTTTGTTTATTAGCAGGAAATACCACAGGCACAATTTTCATGAAACTTAGTCCAAAGATATGGAGCGGATCCAAATCATGAGATAGATACACACATTATTCAGCGTTGCACGGAGGTCTGAGCTCTCTGAAGGCCCTTCTACTTCCAGGTAAACTTATTTCTCATTAAAAGTATTTGTGTACTCATAATGGCGTCAGAATAACCTCAGTTACCTTTACTTCCCGGTAAGGTGAGGATGAAAATGAAAATGAAAATGTCACCTTCCGAAGTTATTACAGCTAAGTGTCATTTAACGCTTTTCAGTACTGGTAATAATATGTTACCTGAGTTTCAGTACCAATACCAAGCCAATATTATTTAGCTTGGTTAAATAGGAGACCCTGCAAAGTCAGATATCAGCACAACTTTTCTCAGAAGCATTTTAACACAAACACCTACAGAAGAAATTTGCAGAAACATAAAGAAGAAATGTAGTGGTATTTCATAAAGGGCTGTTTCCTGACGCCAAAGTAGTTCAACTAAAAACTGTTCAGTGACCTATATGGAGCCGTCATAAAGATGTGAGATTCTAACCATTCGTATTCGTAATGTTAAACATTTGTATGTCAATAAAATAGTTGTACACAAAATAACGCCTTCATATACGTGAGTCTGAGAAATTGTTTGGGTTAGGATTGTTTTTATGTGAGTATGAATCTAAAAACTATGAGTGCAAAGTCTTGTGAATACAACTCTAATCCTAATCCAATCCTAACCCAAACTATTTCTCAGACTCGCGTATATGAAAGCATTATTTTGTGTACAACTCTTTTATTGACATACAAATGTTTAACATTACGAATACGAATGGTTAGAATCATGCACACATCTTTAGGTCAACTATCTTACTCCATACCTATATGGATTAACAGAGATGCTGCATCTGGAATTGTTGGGATATTGATGGGAAATATGTTTTTTTCACAATTTACATTTACATGTTGCTTTAGCTGTTAGGACAAGGTTATTTGATGTGTTTCTTATTGTCATGGGAAGACCAAAACCGTAATGAAGTGATCCTTCTATCAATTAGTCTGTGTATCCAAAGCCTGATATCTTTATCTGTCCCACAGAGCCCCATTGTTGTCCAAAAACTACTGCAAACACATTAATGAGCCAACATGTTCCTTCATGACCACACAGTGTTGTTAAATTTGATTCAATCCCACACACACCATGGTGCTGCCTCAAATACTCACTAGAGCACCAAATGTAGATTAATCCACTGCTGAAAATAGTCCTCAACAAATGCACTATTTCCTCCTGTTTGTTTGATAAAAAAAACTACAGTGAGCTAGCCTGTAAGTCTCCTAACTCCCAAAAGTCAGATCAAACTGCTAAATTAGGCAGTGGTGATTAAATCTACTGTATATTCTGTTAATGCATTGCCTATTTCTCGCCTGAAATGTTTTCAGAAACACATTACAGTGCGTTTTGCTGGGAATCACCAGAGGCCCCACGATCTGATTTTATCACGATACTTGAGTCACAATACGATATTATTGAGATTTTAAACATTTCACGATATGGTGAGTATAGCGATATAATATATTTTGGTTTGACTGCATTTTGTGTCCACAAAATTAAATTCAATCAATAATTATTTTGTCAAATAAGAAAAAAATCTCTTTGCAGCGTTATTTCGACAAATTTCCGACATGATATCCTGAAGCACATGGTGCAATCTTCTAGTTTCATATGATACCAGTATCTCCAGTATATTCCTAAAAGTAAGCCTGCTACGGCCTCCGAAAAAAAAAGAAAAGCCGCAAATACTGACGGCCTGCAAGACGTCGAAACGCTTCATATCGATACTTGGGAGCCATGACTCAATATAATATTGCCACACAAAATATTGCAGGAATATTCTGTATCAATTTTTTATCCCACCTTTAGAAAGTATGTCACCAGGCCGCCACATTTTTTTCCTGAGAGAAGACAAGGAAGTTGTCACGGGGTCATATGGTGTCATATCATTGGGGTACAACCAAAGCAAAGTAAGATCTCAATAGGTGGATCACAGAACACCTGGTTCTGTCAGGCTGAGTGGAGCAACATCATCTGAGTGGAAACCATCCATTTAAGTCTAGCGTCGTCTGCTGTAGCGCTCCAATATCGCAGCTCCAATGAGACTGCAGTCACACTAATGCAAACCAGTGACCATTGCCTGCTGAGGCAACACTGGCCAGTGCAGAATGTAATGCATACAGGTATCAGTGTGCTGGGGTTAACCACACACACACACACACACACACACGTCTTTGTTATTGGTTCAGGCTGCAAAATCAGTGGTCAAAGTTCACCAAGGTTTAACTTTGCGTGATGCAAAGACGCAGATTTGCTTTGCAACCCGAAGTGGATGCTTTATTTCCTCCTTGCTGCGTAGACCATGTGTAACCGCAACCATGCACTGTGCATGTGTCGCACCCAAATTATGTGACACCATTTGACCCCAAAACTTCTCCTCTTTTTTTTTACCATCTTTGCTTGAAAACAGACGGAGCACCACCTATACCTGCATGCGTCACTCAGCACTAAATCATATGTTTCATTGCTCTGATTGGTTGGAGGTTTACCAGGGGCATTGGGTCCCTGTTTGGAAATCAAAAATGATCTGAGAGGTTCCAGACTTTGCAAATGAGTCTTCAGTGCCAGGAAAACCGTGATTAGCTGAGACACTTTTTTACATGGAACAATATATTTGTGAGGTGTGAGAACCAATGGGCTCGGAGCTGACAGCCACAGGCAGGAAGTCTTAGAGATGGAGTAACATCTTGGTTGTGTTGTTTTCATGGAATATGATGACTCTATGAAAAGCTATTGAATAACACCAAGCGTATCATTAAAAGAACACGTCATCCTTAAACTGTTTTCCTGTCATTCCGCATGTTACTGTATTCCTCTCTGCTCTGGAGGACGGAGTCGGTCTGGAGGCGGTGGGTGAAAGTGTCAGAGCCGGCGGTGGGGTGGGGGGGTGGGGTGGGATTTGAACCGGCAGACGAGACAAAGTCAGCTTCCGTCCCCTCTGGTGTTTTAACGTCTTTTCACTTTATCCATGTCATAAAGAACATCTCTCTCTTATGTGTTTTACTGCTGACACTCGCTCTCCCTCCCTCTCTTCATCTCTCCTGGTTAATTATCTGTTGGCATTCCACCCGCTGCTAATGAGACCACTAAACTGTGCTGTCAGACAGGCCTCAGGCTCTGTGTGTGTGTGTGTGTGTCGGTGTGTGTGTGTGCGTGTGTGTGTGTGTGTGTGTGTGAGTGTGAGTGTGTTTTTGTGTGTGCGTGTGTGTACGAGTGTGTTTGTATTGATGTGAGCAAGCCCAGTTTCGCGGAATTAAACTGTACAGTGTGAATGTGTGTGTGTGTGTGTACATAATTACAGACATCATTTATAGCCCCCTGCAGGTGTGTGTGTATGAATTCTCTCTCACACATTCTCTTGTCTTGTCACACTGCCAGTCTGCTAATTCAAAGTGTGTGTGTGTGTGTGTGTGTGTGTTGTTTGTTGTGTGAGTGATGTCACACATCATGTCATCACGTCGGGCTTCCTCACCGCTGATGCCGCCGCCAAGCATGATGGGATGGCGGCTTTATGGAGTTGAGTCAGGAACTGGGGCTCGGCGTGGGGTACAGTGTGTGTTTGTTTGTGTGTGTGTGTGTGTGTGTGTGTGCGTGTGTGCGTGTGTGCGTGTGTGAGTGTTTGTATACACACTGCGGCTGTAGACGCAGTGATGAAGAGTCTGTCTCACTCTGTCATCTCGCTGACACACACTCTTTTATGGGATTTCCCGAGCTGCTGTACTGTACAGCAGAGTGAGGAGAGAGTGAGATGCTGAGTGAGGTGTTTGGATGGAATGAATCGAAGGTAAATTGTTTGCAGGGATGCATTTACAACTCTTGTTTTGTTTTTTTCCCCCTCTGAATCGCTCAGTGTGGAAAAGTTGACTTGTATTTCATAACATCACACTGACCAGTTTAAGCAAGAAAAAAAACAAAAAAGCGCTTATAAAGGAGATAATTCAACAGTGTTTTAGAGAAAATGTCATCCCATTTTTTTTTAAGTCATTTGTTCCCAAAGTAAAGGTTTGCATGGCTCCTCTGACAGTGGCGGTTCTAGACCAATTTTACTGTGGGGGCCAAGGACGGGCCAGTATTTAATCAGAGGGGCACATTTAAAGGCAAAAATGACATTTAAGCATTCAAAACCTTTATTTTAGCTTATTTAAAAATCTAATTTCAGTTTATTTGGAAGATACACTGATTGAAACAATTATTCTTGTACGACAATGACATTTATAATTTTTGTGCATAATTACTTTCTTTTTTAAAGTGCAGTCCAGTGAGAATGATCTTTATATATATATATATATATATATATGTACAATTAAACTATTATACATTGTACACATTCTGGGTTCCTTTTGTGTACAATGACATATTGTAAATAGGTAAATAATTGTTCCGTTGTTCATCGTTATAAATTGATCATTTTATTATTAATTTTACACAGGGGCCACAGCAGGGGCCAATGGCTTCTTCATATAGGGCCAGTGGCCCCTGTAGGCCCCTGTGTAGAACCGCCACTGCCCTCTAACATGTTTTTATTCTGCCTCTGTGCTTTCAGTTTGTCCGTCCATCTGTCCTATCATTATGAAGACAATATATCAGGAATGCCTGGAGAGAAATTCTTAAATTCTTCGTCCCGGTGGAACACTGGTAAAGCACGTACCACGAAGGCTGATTCCTTGTTCAAATCTGGCCCAAAGGTACCTTTGCTGTATGTCTCCCCCTTCCATTCTCTCTAGCGCTATCCAATAAAGCATGAAAATAAAAAGATGAAAAAGAAATCCACTAACTCAATAATTATAAATTAATTTCACACAAATGTCTAACAGGATAAAATGACGAAGTGATAGTATTTTATATCCAAAAGGTCAAAAACATCACAATGTTTTCCAATAAAGCAAAAAGCCTTAAAAGTAAAGTGATTTAAGGTGATTTTTAGAACAGCTAAGGTGCATTTTTAGCCACAACATGAGTGTTATTGTTTTTATAAAACAGCTACTACATATACCAGGCAATGGTGTATAAAATAAACCCACAACAATATATAATTTATTCGTTTATTGATAAAAGATAATCATTCTTCTGCCAAGCGAGAAGTGAGCCACAGTTGGCAGGTTGGTTGCTGCCACAGGTGTGTGTTTATACAGCAGTCAGAACTGCTGTGCTTCTGGGTTGAAGAGGCGTCCACATTTTAGAGTGTGTAGCTTCTTTGCAGCAGCATCAATATCTGATAAATTGTCTACTGTCAAGGCTACATATGAGTCTGGATGGACACACATGTGGAGGCGTACAGCTGCGAGGCAGTTATTCTAATTCAGGGGAGTTTTAGAGTGATCCTCTTATTTTTTCCGTGAACACCCCACTCACAATAGTAACACTGTGGCAGCTTCACACCTGGAAGCTGCCCAGTCCAACCACAATCTGATCTGTTGGAAACATCTCAGTGGTGGTATTGAGGGAGGGGGAACTTTATTCTCACCACTGTCTGTCAGTGGTCCAAACCTGCTTTTCTAAACCTTGTCAGACCAAAACTCGAACAAAGTATTTTCTGTTATTATGAGTGATGCGGTCCGGCATGAACTCCGTATTTCCCCTCATTTGTGTTTGTGGCTGTGCTCTACTCGCTGGTTTTAGGTGGGCTCATCAAGGAAAAAGGTGATGTCACGTATTTATGTACACTAATCAGGGTTTAGCCACATGATGAGCGTTGAGGGATTGCTTGCTCATGATGCTTGGTCACACCACACTCACAACTTTTAAAGAATGGTCAATTTGTTCATTTAAAGTACATTTTGGTTAAGGAGCATTATGTTTTAGGGTCAAACATGCTGTTTTCTCAAACTCTCCTAAAATCATTTTCCTGTGTGACCTTGATAACTTTAATTACTGTATTTTCTTATCCATAACTAGTGTCTTATCAACAGTAAATTAGGTGGCAGTTGGCACGCTTCCAGTCTGGAGAAGCACAGGAAAACAGAAATACCCACATGGAAGCTAAGCAATGTGCTGTTGTGGAAGCCATGTTAGTTTGAATCCTAAAGTCACACAATAACACAAAAACCTAATTAACTGTGGTAGTGGTAGACCAGCAACTCTTGTGTTCTGCAGGGTAAAATTAATGTTTTTGTTAATGGAGTCTGGTGCCTCTGAAGAAAGCCAGAAAGGGCTGCATGGCGGCAAGGTAAAGCGATAAAAATATTCTAATTATAGCGTGAACTGATGTAACTTAAGGTGTTAGGATTGAAAAATTATTGAAGATACTGACTGTAATAAAAAGATAAAATTAAACCATATTGGTAACAAAAGGGACAGCTGTTTAGTTTGTGTCACAATGTAATTAGCATCAGGAAGGTTTTCATCAAGGTTTGTTTGTGTCTCCATAACAACTGCAAACTGTTTGTTCCAATAATAGACAAAACTTTACCGGACAACTGATTTCCTGCGGATTCCGCGAAACCATTCACACACACACACACACACACACACACAGTCACACACACTTTACCATCATCTCAGACCACAAACTATGCCCTCCAACTCTGCTCAGTCCCCTACTGTCCTGCCTGATTCCGTGAAACCACAGTCTCTCTCTCTCTCTCTCTCACACACACACACACACACACACGCACACACACACCTTCTTATGCTTTTTAAGCGTCTCAGGGGGCCGCGGCGCTCTGCTGTGTATCAGACAGCAGAGTAGAGATCAAGAAGATCAACAGATGAGAGTGATTAGTGATGAAGAGGAAGTCATGAGTGTGTTTCCCTTCTGAAGCCGCACGCGCACACACACACACACACACAGCAACAGGCTGGGACAGAACACAAAACATGTGCGACGAGTGAAAACGACAACTGTAAGTGTGTGTGAGAGTGTGCTCCTGCTGTTAGAACATCTGAAATTGGAGTGTGATGATAGAAACTGCAGGATGAAGTGAGAGCGATAGAAAGAAAAGGATGAAAAACAAAACAAGTGGAGGAGCACAGAGAGAGAATAAAGCACAGCAAATTAGTGTTAATTACACTTTAACTAGAACATCTTTGTCTAGACATGCTTGTTTACATGTAGTGTAACGGATAAAACACACACACACACACACACACACACAAGTATCCAGGCTGTTTTCCAGCCTTTAATGTGTTTACAATAATTAAACTTAACATTTGTACCCTACATTTATCTTTAAAGTTTCTCATAATTAGATTTTAAAGGGGAAAACAAGACTCTGTGGACTTCTTTTTTCACCTTTTTCTGTTTCTGTCACATTTTTTCCTTCTGTTTCTTTGTTTGTTGTCGTTGAATTGGTTTTATATTTAGTTCCAGAACGCATTTAAAATGTGTCTTAAATTTAGTTTAGCAAAAAACGGCCCGTACAATGACAACCCTGCACAAACGCACAAACAAAAACTCACACCTCATCACACCTGTTTGGGCCTCCAGATCAAATTAAACCTCAAAACAGTGTCAATCAGTGTCCCTGTCACATTTATTTAACAACATATGCCAAGAATATTCACCTGGTTTATGTAAATGAGGGTTGGGAAGCATTATTATAGAAAAGAAAATTTAAGCTTTGGAGATTAAAGTCAAAATTCTTTGACAAATCCTTTTTCTTGTACTTATATCTTGAAATGATTATGTCTGTAAATATCAGATTTTTGCATTTTAAAGGAAATGACACAAATACTTGGCCATCAGTTTGGAAAAAACCTGAAAATGATTCCAGATTTTAACTCCTCAGTGGATCAGCTGTTCTGTCTCCTCGTGCAGAGCTGCAGTTAATGTGTGTTTGGTTTCTGCTGCCCCACGTTGTTGTTTTGAGGGGTAACTTGGATAATGGGAGTGATTACTTGTTAAACAGTTTACCGGCAGTCCGCCTTTTTTTTTTCTTCCTGTCACTGCAGTAAACACAGGCATGCTTCATGCTGTGCCTTGTTGCCTTTCACTTTTAGTTCCTCATTAAGCTGTATAAATGTATCACACTAATGTTTAATATTAAAGACGCATGTTCTAGTACTTTTGTGTGTTCGCATGTGTTTTTACTTCTTCAATTAAACTAAAAGTCTCCCAGGAATTAGACAGAACAGAACCAGGTTCAGTTTGATGGTAAAGTGTCTGAGAAGAGTGAGTGGTTCATGCTATCATACAGGATCTGTGTGTTTTGGAATAAGCACAGATTTTGTGATTCGAAACCTAGACAAACAGCCTCAATGTGCAGGATAAAACTAAATTTGACTCGTGGGCAGTTTCCTTGACTTTTTCAATCAAATTTGACTCACTTTTAGTTTTTCAGAGTCAGAAGCTGTCTCATTAATGCTTTAAATTTCTTTGTAAGATAATTGATTTTTAGTTGGTGATATGAAAAAAATAACCCGGTCTCACCAATCTGCTTACAAATAAAAAAAATAAGTGAAATGCATACGACAAAATCAAATTTTGCGTGCATATGATAAGCACGGGGGTGTTTCTAAAAAAAGCAACCCTACCAGTTGCAGAACATCGTGAGGCTGCAGTTTGGTTGAATTTTCAGCTACTAAACCACTTCTTTAGGTTTAGGGCAAAAAAGTTCCTGGTTAGGCGTTATAAAAGATAGTTTAAACAGTAAATAAATTATATAAATGCTGGGATTGAAGTAGTTATGAGGATGTGACTACTGGAAGTTATGTTAAGTGAAGTTTGAATCACATGGTTTACTTTTGTTTTCACATGGACAGTATGACCAATAGGGATGTCTGGAATGCCTTGCTTAGCTTACCACCCCCGCGACCCGGCCGTGGATAAGTGCGTGAAAATGGATGGATGAAGGGCCTCAATCAGTGTAATATATGCATGCAAAATTCGATTTTGCCATATGCATTGCATAATTTGAAGGTCTAAAATTTGTATGCAGATTCAATAGAATGGGATGGAAAATGAAATATGAGGATTTTTGTGGTTTACACTGTTAGAAGCTTAAATGATCACTCCATTGTACCAATGGTCACATGATTGTAATAATCTCACAGTTTTGCATTCTGACAACACAAATATAAGTGAATTAAAATCTGTAATATAGCTCTCTGCTCTTTACAAAAATGTGTATATGATATTTAAAATGTAATATACCAGTTGAATAATCAGGTTTCAGTAAGGAAAGAGTTTTTCTTTTCCTCCAGTCAAACCAGTAAACAACCAGCGAACCAGAAATGTGTGTGTGTGTCTGTTCCTGGCAGTGTGACACACACACACCCTCCCCTCTGTGGTTCTCGCTCTTCTCTGTCTCAGAGGATAGAGGGATGGACGTCCATTTTTAACGAGATTGACGGTCTTTGAAGTTTGTAATGATTCAAAGGACACAGTTCTCACTCTCTCAGTTTCTCTCATACACACACATACACACACACACACACACACGCTCATATGACACAATTCAATGTCTTGTCTTTTTTATTATCTTGAAGCTCTAATTGTCTTCTTTTCTCCTCTCTTTTTTGCTTTCTCTTTGTCCTCCTCCCCCTCTCTCCTCACTTTCTTCTTCTGTCTCTCGAAGAAAAATTTCCCCTTTGCAATAAAATCCAAAACCACTCAATTTCCCCTTCTGCCTCACAAACACACACAGGCACCACGCACAAAGCAGTGGTCAAAAGTATATGGAACTGAACTTTCCATAGAGGAAAATAACAAACATGTCATTCCAACATTGCGGGCATTAAAGATATAAATCATTGTGCCAAAGTAAAGTAACATCACCAAAAATATGCGGACATGCCGACATTACACCCATATGTGACTGTGAGCTTTAATCTGCTGCTCTTACAGCCTCCGCTCTTCTGTTTCTGCTCTTTCTAACAGATGTTGAACCTGCTGCAGAGATTTGCTCTCTTTCAAACACAAAAGCATCAGTCACTGATGCTGGGGTGTTGGATCTGCTGAGGTCAGAGACCAGTAAAGTTTTTCCACACCAAAGTGGAATCTTTATGCAGCTGGTTTAAACCGTGTGTATGCACGAATAGAAAAGGTTCCTTATCCAATTGTTCGTACTTTGCATACAAATTTTTCATTATTTATATTATATTTTATATTATTATTTTATTAATTTATTAAAACCACATTCATTAAAGAAATGCTTAGATGTTTTAAAATTGTGCTCATTAAACAGAATATTGCAAATATCAGCTTATAATTATGAAATTAATTCCTTTGGGGTGATGTTCTGGATGTCGTCACATACTTTTGACCACATAGTGACAAACTTGGCACTTACAAATGTGTAGAAACTTCACACACACATAATCAGGGGTTCAGGACAACAAAACAACAGCAAGGCTCTCTCTTTTTCCTGGAGGTGCTCTGTCGTTTCCAGTCACCACTACACACACACACACACACACACAGAGGGCCCAACCTGTTATTAACCCTGCCGCCCTTTAATAGGCAGGTGCTGAAGAGAGCGAGACGGACACACAGATAGAGAGACTGACAGGAGGATGTGGATGATGGGGGCTGGCGAGCCTCAGCACTTTGATCTCTTGCACCCTCTCACACACACACACACACACACACACACACACAGGCACTATTATTAATAAGTACTGTCTGTCCCTTTCCGCCGTAGCCTTAGGATCAAGAGTGCTACCTCAGTGTGTATTTGTTGCTGTACGGCTCCTGACTGGCTGGGATTTGTCCCAAACTAAGGCCCTGAGATGACATCACACACATGCAAAAAGAAAAAAGATAAAGCATTGAGATCTAATACACTTTCGTTTTTTGTTTCCAACATGCAAAAGTTGTCAAAGCTCTTCACTCAGTCGGCAAAACAGAAGTCAATGTTGACTTTTCATTGTTTCACACAAAATCCATTCAGTGACCACAAAACTCCATGAACTTTTTTTTCCTTTATTCTCCACCATCTGCAGAATTTATTTGCAGCACATTTTTCAAATGCTAACATGTTTTTAAAAAACACATTCAAAGCAGAATGATGGCATGTTTTTGGTTTTCTGCACTAACCACATTGAAAACTATTAAAAAAATGTTTAAAAAACTTGGCAGAATATTTACAATATAATGAACTAAACACTCCAATAACAGCTGATTATAATTTCAGTTTAAAGCCAGCCAGATGTCCTGTCTTTGTCTGACTTCATATTTTTTAAGTATCTGGCAGCCCTGGAATTACTGAAACTTTTTTCTATTTCTAAACATTTTTGGTTTCAACTTTTTATTTTTCATAAGAAAATCCCAACTAACAAAGATATAGGGGAAAAGGGATAGTGAAATTATAATTGCTGCATTTCTCATTAATTCCTGATACACAGTCTTAAAAATCTGTATTGGCTTTAAATTACACAATATGTGATGGTAATACAAAAATCAAAGCCATCATAAATAAGAATTCTGGGAAAACAAATACTACTCTTCAATAAAAAAAGATCTGAATTTGATTAACTTTTTTTCTTTTCTTTTTTTTTTTTTACAAGAGAACATGCTTACGTGCACAGTGGTGGTTTTTCTCCACATATAAAAAAATTGCTTGTTTTTTGTGTTTGTATGGCCCCAACAGGTGGTTACACTCAAGAACTGTTACTCAGTCTCCCTAAATCTGGTGTGCAGAAGCGCGGATATTTAAATGTTAATTTTAATGCTGCGTGAAGACAGTTTATTTCACTCATTATTGAGATACTAATCTCAGGAAACAATCTCTCATTAACGAGATAATACCATTTCCTGGGTTGACATGATGTCATAATTCTCTCAAGAAAACAAAGAGATGAGAATACAGGACTTAATTTAAGAGAATAAAAGAGAAAATTAAGTACTGGCTGTGTGCTACATTTTTGTTTTTAATGGCTGAGGTGAAAATGTGCTGTGAGTTTTCTTGCAGCAAAGAAACCGAATAAAACCAAACAAAAGCCAGTGGGTGCATGGCTGCTGGTTTAAGTACTATCAGACCAGGTGAGGTGAATTCCCCTGACGACCTGACTCCGCCCTCTAAGCACCTGCAGGGAGAGCTGATGGCTGTATTCCAATATCAAGGAAGGATCCTCAAACTTCTTTTAAATTTCAAGGATACTACGTCATCAACATCCGCCGAAGGACGGTTCCAATGTCCAGGATACCACCGAAGGACAGAGTCCTTCTTTTGCCTTAATTCTGAGGATGCATGTGTGTATCCTTCGCGTGCCCTGTGTACCCATAAAACATCGAGCACACCGATCTACTGGGAGATTGAAAAAAGGCGAGCTAAGAAAATGAATTTAAATATATAAGTATTTTCAGTTTACACTTAATATTTGTTATCACATAACTTAAAAAGCTTGTGTTCAAAGTCAAGCAAAAACATGCACAATCAAGCATCATCTTAATACATTAAGTTAATTGATGCAGTCTCAGGCCCCGTTTACACGAGGACGCTTGCGGGTAAAAACGACAAAATATTTTATCGGAAGTGCCTTTGGTTTAGAGGGTGACGGCGTTTTTGGGGCTTAAAAACGCAAAAATCCGAAACCACCCTTCAAAGTGGAAAAGTTAAATACGCTCCGCCGTAGCGTGTCCGTCTACACTGCCAAGACTCAGCTCACATCTGCTCACGTCACGTATGTGTTTACGTCACATACATGCTCCAGTACAGGGAAATAAACAAACATGTGGGATTATTTCCATGCGTCGGACCTTCAAGCTGCTCTGGCAGCTCTAATAAACTTACAGGAGTCTTTCCACCAAATGTACAGGATATGTAGAGATAGTATTACTGAACAGAGAAGGATCTGTAATTACCTCTATCACATTTTGGATGCAGCAATTCGTCGGAGGCGAGCCAGATGGCTGTGAACGAGACCTGGGAGATCTAGTGGATGGTGGAGAACTTTGTGGAAGGAGAAGCTGATGAAAATACGTGGTGTGAAAACATGCCCAAAGATGCTCTTATCGCTTTAAGTGATGCCGCCTGGCATGCAAACCCAATCGAATTCCACTCACTTTTGCGTCACCGTATGGACTCAGATTTCTTCCCGAAAACGCTCGTCTAAACGCGGAATAAAAAGTGAAGACGCGACGCCACTTTTGCGTCTTCTGTTCAGACCGTCATCATGTAAACATAGCCTTAGTCAGCTAAAGTTATTGTTAATTCATATTTATGGCATCAGTCTGATGATGTGCAAAGTATACGTAGATATGCCATTCAGAAAGTTATACATTTGTTAATATTGTTAACAGGGACCAACAGTACGCTATTATCCGTTGTTGTTATTAATAAATAACTGTTATTGTACTGTATATTTTAAAAAACAGAACACATCACAGAACACATCTCTGTGGTAAGTTATGCGTCGCTGCTTTTATGAAACTGAGTACCGGTCAAATTCAGCCAGGATCAGTGAAATATCCTAGTTTAATCCACTTTGTGGCTTTTACTTGCTAAATCATGGAGATTTAGCAGGACCGTCTAATTACACAAAGACAAATGACGCACACCTGCACACTCAGAAGGCTGTTAGTGCGTTATACTAGTGATAGGAAGGACTCTGGCCTGGCGTCTGGAGGACACGACTCCGAAGGAAGGATCCTACCAAGGAAGGACTTTGGGATACAGCCTGTGAATGAGGGTTCAAACAAGTATCAACCTCTGACAGCATTTCCCCTGACTCTCCAGAATTACCAGTTGTCCTGCATGTTTTAAATCTCTCCCTGCTCCAACACACCTGATTCAAATGATCAGCTTGTTATCAAGCAGCTTCAGGAGTTCAAAACAAGTTGATCATTTCAGTCAGCTGTGCTGCAGAACGAAGAGATCTAAAACACGCAGGACAAATGGTACTCCAGGAGAGGATTGCTTTGAAATGTACATAGTAGCACAATATGTGCAACGACAAACAAAAAGAGATAACTGAATGCATCTGTTCATAAACATTTCACAAGAAACCCTGTTATTGTTAAACCCACAAGTGGAGCTAATGTCTGAGACAGCCATGATAACTCTTTGTAGCAGTTAATAAGTTAATGATAACCATTCAAATGAAGATGTGGGGCTTCCAAACATCCCACACCCCATCACAGACACAAAAACACTCTCCCCCTGTGTTCCAACCATATAACCATATAAAACACTTCCTGCGTGACCGGGTCAACATGGCGCAGAAACGGCGAGCAGCAGCAGAAGCAGGAGTGATGTGTAAGACATGTGGACGGTCTGCAGGAGGAAGAGACGCCGGCTGCTGCGGTTTGAAGATGAAGAGAAGAAGAACGAGGCTCCACATGTGTGAAGATACAGCAGGGGTCAGCGGGTGATTTCTGCTGACTCACCTCAGTCATCCTCCACACATGTGTGACTGTGACAGAAACAGATAATTAATAACAAAGTGTGTGCAT